>NC_052619.1:32755076-32975595 GCF_016545825.1 Eucalyptus grandis
TGAGTCGGATGGGTCGGTCACGAGGCAGTCCGTGGCCGAGTCGCTAAGGCTGGTGATGGTGGAAGAGAAGGGTAGGGTTTACCGAGAGAAAGCAAAGGAGATGAGGCCTATATTTGGGGACAAGAATGTCCAAGAACGTTATCTCAACAACCTTCTTAACTATCTGAAGGAACACAGGCCTGTGAAACACACAAAATCAAAGGGGATCACAATATAAAGCAAGGAGACATGATGCGAATATCTAGTGCTTGTGCTGAGTATCAATGTTTGGCAAGACGTAGGCATTTTGCTTTGTGCATGAAACTAGATGTATTCTTTGGTTACGTTAAGGAGAAAGTAGTTCATGTATTGATCGCTCAATGAATGAAGTACAATCAATCTATCATCGCATGGGATGTACTCCAACTGATTTTTCATTTGAATTTTGAAATTTCTCTATTCCGATTGACTTGTTGTTTCATATGTTTACACCCTATAACATAACTACTACAAAAATTACCTTTCTTTTAATTAGGACTTTGGATATTCTGTGCCAAATAATTTCATGACCAGCACGATTACTTTGCTAAGGGTAGAGATTGATATTGGAAGAGTAAGAAATTTAAAAGTAGTTTTCTTAGTTGATATGTTAGAAAAATTAAGCTCTTATGTTCCTCAAGGTTTATTGAGAAGAGGATGCATGATGAGTTTTAAGATGTATCATGTATGGCTGATGAATTATCTAAATTCCACGTTAGTTTGATAAATTGATATAGTATGATTTGCTTTGACTTAACGTGAATGACTGCAGCTTTACTATGTTGAGCTTGATTTGGTTGATTTTTACACCTAATTTAATTTCATTTATAGTCTCTCATGGCACTAGGTTGGCTGTTGAATTGATCTGTCCTGCGTTCACGAGTTGTCTCGAGGCTGTTAAAAGAATGGCATTGGCTCTAATCTAGTTTTAGTCTACCCAAGTCCACATCGGACACATGCACTGGCTATGAATGGAGTAGGTAAATTGGGGCCTAGTTCATACCTGTATAAGATTGACTTTCCTAAGTCTCCATTATTTTTAGAGGTAAATTTCTATATAAATTGGTTATTCACATTGTTGACACCTAAATTTTGGCGACCCATTTAGACATTTAAAAATTAGGGGTTAATTTTATCCCTGAAAAAATAAAATCACATGGCATATAGTTTAGGAACATTTTTGTTTATTTTATTGGACCAACGGCGAGTGCAACATTTTTCACATATTCCGTTCAGATTCTTCACACATTTAGGCAATATACACAAAATGATATATTTTCAAGCAAAAAGGAAAATTTTGGATGGGATATTTGATAAATACAAAATGTAATATTACGCGGTGCAACGATATATTCGGTGGTATTTTGCATGAGCAAAATTAGAAAGTAAAATATACCACGAAGATCCAATTTTTGGCTTATAAAAGGCACCGCGTACGGACAAAGTTGAAAAAGGAGGCCACGCATTTGAGACATTCGGTCATATCGAAGGGGAACAAATTCAGAGAGAAAAGCACGAGAGAAGGGGGTCCTTTCCGTCGGTAAAAAAAAAAAGCAAAGGGTGAAAAAGTGAGTGGAGAGAGGAAAAGTAGAAAAAAAGAGAAAAAAGAAAAGAAAAGCCCTTGCGCGATCTGTTCATCTTCCCCGAGAGAGGGGGCTCGCCGCCCCGTCGCCGTCGAACCCCGCCCCGTCGCCGTCGCCGATCTCCGTCCGCGAGCGCTCGAGCCGCGAGCCCCGACGACTGCGCCGCCCGACGCCGAGCCCCGGAGCCTCGACGACACGCCGCCGCTGCTCCCGGCCCGCGACCCGCCGCCTCCGCCTCACCTCGCCCGTGTGCAACAGGGAAGCCCGGACGCCGCGCCAATCCCCTGCCGTTGCAACCTCCTCTACAGATCTGTCTCCGCCGTCAGATCCCAAGCCACCGGTGACCTAGAGCCGCGGCGAGCCGAGATCCAGCCCCGCCGGAGTCCCTCCGCCTGCAAATCCGAGGTCCCCGACGACAAGGCCCGAACCCAGCTCGAGGCTTCCCTTTCACCGGTGCCGAGCCTCGTTGAAGACCCACATCGACGCTGCCCTTGCTCCTCGCCGCGACGCTCGCCCCGATCCGGTTCTCTCACGGACGCCGCGCCCAACAGCCGATCCGGGATCCACGCCGGAGCTCCTCATCGCAGCCACCGAGAGGCCTCCCCCGTCCTGCCCGCCCGCCGGGCCGAAGCCCGTGATCCGAGCGCCCCGAGCGCAGCCCCCGCGACGCAGCCCGTGCCGCCCGACGCCGCCTCCGCTTCGCCTCCCGGCCGCGCACCGCGACGCTCCCCTCGCCGCCCTCGCCCGACACGCCGCTCCGAGCCTCGCGGAACCCTAGCCGGTGATCCCCCTCGCCGGACCCGGCCACGGCTTTGTTTTCTTTTTTTTCTTTTTTTAGAAAAAAAAAAGAGAAAAACAAAAGAAAATTTAGGTATTTTCTTTATCTTATTTTTGTTTTATTATTTTTGCTATTTTATTTTATCTTTTAGTGTAATTATTCCTTTAATGTGAAATTGAAATTCCATGATATGAAATTGCAACTAGTGATTGTCGGTCCGATTTTCAAGCTCGAAATCCGACTCGCAATTACTTTAAAAAATTG
Organism: Eucalyptus grandis; assembly: GCF_016545825.1. Taxonomy (NCBI): domain Eukaryota; kingdom Viridiplantae; phylum Streptophyta; class Magnoliopsida; order Myrtales; family Myrtaceae; genus Eucalyptus; species Eucalyptus grandis. Next base: position 32,757,720 of record NC_052619.1, read on the forward strand.
CCAATCCGATCTCCCGCTCGAGATCCGATTCGTGATTTATGTGAAATTGGCCAACCCGATCTCATGCGCGAGATATGGTTCGTTGATTTGGAAATCAATATGGCTTGATTTGCTGTGATGTTACTTAAATTAGTTTTCTTTAAAAAAAAATCAAAAAATGTAGTTTTAGGGTTTGCATGTTCATAATAGGAATTTTATTTCGAATTTTCAAAAATAAAAAAATCAAATCAATTAATTTAGGTTGCTAGTTTTTTTTTTTTTTAATTTGGATTGCATGTTTAATTATTTGACAATTATTAATTTCGAAATTTAAAAAAGGGAAAAAGGAAAAACACAAAAAATGTCATTATGCATATGTCATGTAGAATTAGGGCATTCTTTGCACGTCATTGCATGCTAAGATTGCATATTATAGGTTTAGATAATTTCTCCTAAATAGATTGCATGCTTATTAGGAAAATAAAAATCATGTGCACGTCATATAGAATTAGTTTCATACAATGCACGTCATTTAGTGATTTTTGTTAGATGCATTTAATTAGAAATTGCCTGTCATTAGAATTAGGTCATTAGATTAATTTAGATTGCATGTTTAAATGTTGCATTTCTTTAATTTCGAATCTCATAGAAAATACAAAAAAAATTATTTAGAATAAATCATCTCATGCTTATGATAGACTACATGCTTAGTTATGTCATATTGCTTAGGTCATATAGCTAAGTCATGTTGCCATGTCATATCATTTCATGTTAAATTAGTGGCATGCATTGCATAAAGCATGATTCTCATTAATTAAGTGAAAACAAAATAAAAATTGCGTGTTAATTAGAAACCATATCTAGGGTTGTTGATGTGGATTTTAATTTAACATTGCGTATGCTTTCGTTGCTTTGAGGTAAGTCCTGCAATTTATTTTCTGCTTTACTTGAGTGTTAAATTGGTGGTTTGCGCACCTGCATGAACACCTCACATGTTAGGGAATTAGTTTAAAATCAATCCAAACTCCTTGCCAAACATTTTTCAAAATTAAAAGAATGGTACCGAAAGGGCATTAGAGAAATCTAGTGTAACCAAGTCCCCGTACCCATAATCTCTCGATTCGTAGAAGTAAAATAATTCTCCCATTACTTTACTTGGGTTTCTAATCGACCCACCAAAAATAGATTAGTGGCGACTCCTAATTAAAAAAAATTGCATGTTAACAATTCAAACCTAAGTCGCGAATTGGTGTGGGCTTGGGAGAGCCCGAGTTAAGTCTAGGCTTAACAATCCATTAGCCAAACCCTAGGTGGTTCAAACCCGAAAAAATTAGGTCGCGACAGCTTGGCGACACCTCACATGAGCATGACCAAAATTTAGGTCTCAATTTGTCTTTTAAGGCAACCTCGTGAGCTCACCTTCAAAGAGGGGCAGCTGTTGACACCTAAATTTTTAGGGTTAATTTTTGCTATAAAATAAAAAAAATCACATGGCATATAGTTTAGGGAAATTTTATTTTGTGTTATATTGCATTAGGATTTTTCACATATTTGGGTAATATACCTTTCGAGGTGTATTTCGTGCAAAAAGGGAATTTTTTGGATAGAATATGTGAAAATACAAAAGAGAATATCACATGTAGTGCAATGATATATTCAGAAAATTATGCACGAGTGAAATTGGAAATAAAATTTGCTTCAAAGATCTAAAATTTTCCCTATAAAAGGCGTTGCACACGTACGGACAAGGGGGGATTTTCGAAATTTTTGAAGAGCAATTACGTGAGGAGTTCTTGGGGTGCGGTGAGCGGGGATTCGAAAGAAAATCAAGAAAAAAATTGCTTTCTTCCGTTTGTCTTTGGTTTTGTCTTGAAGAGAAAAAAAGTCAGAAAAAAAAGAAAAGAAAAGTCATGTCTCGCAGGAAGGGAAACAAAGAGAGAGAGAGTACGAGACAAGGAGTGACGTGAGAAAAAGAGAAAAAAAAAAAAAAAGGGGACGCCCTTTGTTCATCTTCCTCGCCGGGTTGCCCCTGCCCGCGCGGCGCCGTGTGCCAACGTCGTCGACCGCGCCGGCACCGCCTCCACCGGCTACCTCCGCATCTCCGCCGCGGCCGCACCACCACCGATCCGCCTCCACCGCGTCCGTCGGCCCCGTGAGCAGCGCCTTGCCACCGACTGCGCACGGAGTCCCGCCGCCCGCCCGCGACGGACCCGAAGCAGCCGTCGTTCGTCCCACCTCGCCGCGGCGGATCCGCGATCCGACGTCGGATCTCTCCACTGCAGTCCGAAGCTCCGGTGCTCTGTCCCGACACCGCCGTGCCGCCGCGACGCCCGCACCCAGCCAGGCCCGCGGTCCTCTTCCGCCCGACGACCTGCGAGCTGTCCCGACGACCCGCGCCGAAGCCCCTGGTGCCGCGCCGCCGTCACGCCCTCGCCGGAACCCTAGCCGGAGGCTTCCCCTCGCCGGACCCACCAGCTTTATTTTATTTTATTCTTTTTCTTTTTCTTTTTCAGGAAAAAGGAAAAGAAAAAGAGAAGTGAAAGAAAATTTAGGTGATAACGGATCCGTCACGTTCGCCCATCATCACGCGATTAAGAGCGAGAATGGCTGAACAAACCGAAATGCGTGATCGTGTCTCCGCCTGTGGAGACTCAACTCCAACAAGTACTCGCCTCTTTACAACTTGTGACGGATCAACTCCAATTCCTCCAGCAAATCCAACAGCTGCACTCGCTCTTCCGAAGTGGTTATCCCAAAGCAAGCAAACAAGGTTCAAACGATTGACGATGACATGCCCGGACTGGAAGATGATCCATTCTCGATCAATGTGGAAAAGGCTAAGCTTGTCAACATCCCTAAGACGGAGCAGGATGAACGCTTTGCTAAAATGGAAGAAAAGTTGAAACAACTGCAGGAGTCACAGAGTTCACTCCCGTTCGACTTGTCCGTGTACGAGAAAGTCAAGATGCCAAAGAAATTCAAAATGCCGGATTTTGAGAAATACGATGGTACTTCCGCCCAAAAGCTCATCTTCGATGTACCATGTGCGTATGGCTCAATATGTCAAAAACGAGCCTCTCATGATCCAATCATTCCATGCAAGTTTGTGGGCCTGCACTAAATTGGTATGTCATGAAGAATGTGAACCTACTCGACACCTGGAATGAAGTGGCTGACGCATTTCTCAAACAATACAAGTTCAACATGGATATTGCACCTTCCCGAGAGGATCTCGAGAGGATGGAGAAAAAGAGGAGCGAGTCATTCAAAGAGTATGCCGTGAGATGGCGAAATCTGGCAGCTCAAATCACCCCCGAGCCTACTGACAAGGAGCTGATGAAGTTATTTATCAAAACTCTCCCATCTGAGTTTCGTATTCGGATGGCCAAAGCACGTACGTTGAAAGCTTCAATCAGCTTATTTCGTGGGGGAACAAATCGAGATGGGAATAAGGGAAGGATGGTTTATTGAACCATCGAGTAGAAGATTCTCTCGCCAAGAAAGAGAAGGAGACTGCTGTAGACGTAAATATGGCTTATAGCCAGAAAATGCCAATCGCACCTGGCTATCCGATGAATCCAAAGCAACGGCAAACTACCGGCCGTCAATCATTTGCCCAAGCAAGAAGGCAGTTCTCTCCTCTCCCTAGATCTCCATCCCAAGTGTTGGCAATTCTAAGAAAGAAAGGATTGCTTACTAGCGAACCAAAGCGCCCTAACCGCGAAAGCATTCGTAGTTACGACTCGACGAAGAAGTGCGACTATCATAGCGGTGAATTGGGACATTCAGGCGATGAATGTTTCACCTTGAAACACAAGATCCAAAACCTCTTGGACACAAAGGCCTTTTCATTTCTGCATTGCTCGGCCAAACGTCAAGAAAAATCCGTTACCGGAGCATGAAGGTACGGTCAATGCTATCCTAGAGCCCGAAGTTCGTCGAATCAAGAACTCGAAGGTACATGTGGCAGATGCTTACAATGGCTTGGTAAGAGCTGGATATTATCCAGATCAGGAGGATGTTCCTCTTTCACTGATGAAGGAAAGAGTCACCAGGATGGTGGATGACGGAATCATCGTTTATGCCGACCATAACTCTATAGTTTCCACTATTTCCCCATCATTATTGATTGGGAGGAGGAGCAAGCGGCGCTCAATGCGATCAGAGGAAGTTGATCCTTCACTCGTGGACATGCCCCCACTTGAAGATGCATCGACGATGAGATAATGATTGAAATGCCTCAACCGTATGAATATGTCAACAATAAGGCGGTCCCTTGGTCCTATGACCTAGATGTTGACCTCGTTACAAGGTCTGGTCGGACTTATTCTCAAACTAATACTCAACCCGCAAAACCTGTCACCGATGAAGAGGTTAAGGAGTTTCTGGCCGTGATCAAAGCAAGCGAGTACAAAGTGGTCGAACAGTTACGAAAGATGCCCGCATGATTTCTTTGCTTGAACTCCCGCTTACATCCCCGTGCATCAAAAGTCTCTAATGAAGGTGTTAAGTGAAATTCGTGTACCTGAAACGGTCGAGCGGACAAGTTGGAAGACTTTGTGGGATCGATCCTTCTTAAGGACATGATTGCCTTTTCGATGAGGAATTCCCTCTTGAGGGTAGGGGGCATAACAAGGCACTCTATGTATGTATCAAGCATAAGGCTTCTCATGTGTCTCGAGTACTCATTGATAATGGGTCCGCCTAAACATATGTCCACTGGCCACTCTTCATCGCCTTAAGGTGGACCCGTCAGATACATGCAAAGACTTCGTCCGAGCTTTTGATGGTACAAAGAAGGAGGTGCTTGGGGAGATTCACCTCGATGTGCAAATAGGGCCGGTGGTTTTCAATGTTCCTTTCCGGTAATGGATATCCCACGTGCTTTTAATTTCCTCTTTGGGTCGTCCTTGGATTCATGCTGGGGGCGGTACCATCAAGTCTACATCAAGCTGTGAAATTCGTAATCAAAGGGAAGCTAGTCTTGTCTATGGCGAAGAAGATCACCGAATTTATCATGAGACAGCTATCCCCTATGTAGAGCCGACTTTGAGTTCGAATCGAGCTACCACTCATTTGAGTTGGTATCCACTATTCATGCTTCTCGAGACTCACCACCACCAACTCCCGAAGTTTCAAATGCTACTCTAATGGTAGGAAGGATGATGGTTGGGAATGGTTTTATTCTGGCGGTGGCCTTGGAAGAAATGGTCGTGGATTCGAAACCCCATTGAAGCCCCTCGGAGGTCCCGTCCGCTTGGATTAGGTACCATCGAAAAGTTGGGGAAAGTTCGGAGGACGAAGACGGGAAAGGCGAAACCCGCCACCCGACCACGAGGCAAGAAAGGCAAAACCCAATACTCCCAAACATTCGCGAGACATTCCCTGGTCCTCCCATAATGATGCACGGGATGAAGCGAAGTAATAGATACCACAGGGCAGCCAAGCGGAAAATTCGACTATCCGGTGAAGTATTCGGCTCCTCCCGGTTTCTATATTGATCCCGCGACATTGTCCCGAGATGGATGGGGTGGCATGGATGATCCGACACCCGGAGATCGAAACCCCGAAAATGCATTGAAGGAATCTCTAGTCTCTTCGATGATGTCTTCATAGGGGCCATTGACGAAGGACCTCGGGAGAAGATGGGCTCTAGCCCACAAGAGTAACTCATTTACTGCTTTCTTACATTCCTGGCGCGGGAATTTTTATCGCTTTCTAGGGCTTGTTTTTGATTTCTTCCTTTTCGCTTTCTTTTTAGGGCTTGAAAATTGCATTTCCATTCAATAAATGTAATTGATTGATGAATATCAATAAAATTACAAGTTTTATTTTGAGGGCATGATGAGGTACACCAAACCAGCCCGGTGACGATATCCAACAATGAAAAGAAAATATCATCCAAGGAGAATTCGAGGACCGGGCTTCTTCATGCTTCCTCATAAAAAAATCCAAAAGAACCAAAAAAAAAAAAAAGATCATTTTTCAAGACATTTCCAAAAAAGAATGCATTAGATTAGCCTTGTTTAATTTTCTGACTCATTTACTTCATGTTTCAGTGAGCATTACTTTCTTGACCCGATAAGAAAGCATCTGAAAAGGCACATCAAGTTGCAATTGGTTCAATTGTTACTCAACAAGTTTCTAAAGAGTTAATGTCGGCCACATCTCGATACTACTTTAAATATCCATCTTGAAGGGCCAAACAAAGTGTGTTCCATTTCCATGCTTGACGGAATTTTCATTCTCGCTCATTAAATGAGGGCAAGTTAAAAGAGAATCATCCATCTTTGATGAAAGAGATGACTTAATTGGGGGCGCTACAAATTCTAGTAGTGACATGACTGAGACAAAATCTCGATCCAAGCCAAAATGGTTGTGCAATTTGAATTTACTTTGAGTTGCATAGTATCCTATTCATGCACGTTCTCTTGTACAGGGGCAAAAGCAAGAACGAAGTATTCATCAAATCAAAAAGCGGATTTTCAATCCAAGGACATCCATTGAGACAGTCCCTTCGTGGGACATTTCATTGAATGAATGCTTGCAATCATGTTTTCATACTTATAAGAGAATTTTTTTAGTATGGTAAACTGTTTGTTTGAAGCCACAAAAGCTTTTCATGCTTAAAGTTGCTGAACTCTTTTGAGAAGAAAATTTTCATTTAGCTCACCAATTTCATGTGGAGATTTATCAAGATAGACAACTCAATGGAGTGACATTAATGTTTAAGAATGCTAAATGAGACGTGTCAGTATGATGAAAGGCAAGCCTTATCCTATACACAGTCCCCTACTTATACACTTGTGAGATGAGTGTAAAAAGTTCCATATCCGCAAGGTAAAGAGTTCTCTCGCAAAAGGTACGATAACCGAAATGATGAGAGGCAATTCATTTCTCTATCCTAAACACTACAGGTGATCCGTTGCTTAACCCTTTTGAGCCCATACACTTATGGATATTCTTTTCAAATTACCCCTGTCAAGAATCACCCCACATCGGGGCAACTAAGAGATCAAATGGCATCATGAGGTGAGGAAAATGAATTGAAATTTTCTTGCTCTCACTTGCATCAATCTTCAAGTCATGCTATTACATTGAACTCATGTGTTAATTTAAGTGCCTTAGGATGATGAAGAGCATTTCTTTCTCTATCCCATACACTTATATCCTTTGCATAGCCCATTTGAGCCTGCAATTTTATTTCTTTAAACCCAGTTGGTGATCATCCCCCACACTGGGGCAAGGCAAGAGACATATGAAGACCTTTGAAAGTTTGAATGTCATTCAAAGTGTAATTGCTTGACACATGCATAGAAATCAAAATAGAATTAAGGGGCATGAAAAGCAGTGTGCCTGGTAAAAGCAAGGCCAATGCCCATGAAAAAAAGTGAAGAAAAATGAACAAGAACTAGGGGCATGAAAAAACAGTGTGCTTGATAAAAGCAAGGTAGATGATGCCCATAGATGAAAAAAAGAGAGTCAAGATAAAGACTATCTGTTGTAAAAAGATTGTATCTCCAATGGAGCAATACTCAAAGAACTCAAAAGTTGAGTTTTTACAATCAATGGGGCATTTCATGAAGACAATCCCCGATGATGAAAAAGAAAACTGGTGGCAATGCCAAGATGATCACCAACTCTCACCATTTACACACATTTTGAGCCTGATGATCCTTTCATTTCTCAACCCATGAACCTAACCTATGTTACGTCCCTTACAAAGTCTCTTCAGATTAGGGCACTTGAGTTAACATAGAGGTTCACATGTTTTAAGCATCGCTCGAAGAAGTGCGAGCAAGATTATTTCTTTCTCATTTTGCAGGGTTCTTGACTTGTAAACCCGGAGATGATTAAAGAGTTGTTCTTTCAATAGCCTTGACTCAAAGAGTCCTTTTGTTAAGCCGTTGACCAAGCCCACATTACGGTCCTTGTTAAAGACCTCTCGGATTGGTAAGATCGTACCACTTGCGAGATTGCTCGGACCTAGTTTGGGCATGACGATGGTGAGATAGAGTGATTGACAAAATCCCGCATCAAAGGTCGGATGAAATCGCCATTTTAATGAGAATGAGAGAAAAAGTCCTTTCGAGACCAAATGATCCCTCATTTGACACATCCATGACACTCATGTGTTCAGATTGGAATTTTCTTTTGAAATACTTCCCAATGGAAATTAGGTGATGCAAGATTAATGGAAATCATCATAAACCTCCATTATATTGATGCATGTTTACAAATGCATGTTGCCTCTCCTACGACCATGTTTTGCAGGAGACGTGTCCCTGAAGATCGGAGATGTTACCAGGTAAGTATATCTCTATCCATACCTTGAATATTTGTCATTGCACAGGTATTCCCTTTTAAGCATACCGACACTCGATTGAGTTGTCCCCTAAAGATTTTTCTTCCAGATTCAATCTGATTAAGGCGACCGAAGAATGGTTCGGGTCCTGGTCGGATGATTTCTGTGGCAAGGTTGGGCGACCGAAGAATGGTTCGGGTCCTAGCCAAGCAAAACCTCAATCTAGGCGACCGTAGAATGGTACGGGTCCTAGACAACATTTATTCCTTATTCAAGCGACCGTAGAATGGTACGGGTCCTGGAAAGTGAATCCCCGTTTAGGCGACCGTAGAGTGGTACGGGTCCTAGACAAAACCTTTCGCCGTCTTGGGCGACCGTAGAATGGTACGGGTCTTGGGAAAGCAGTTCTTTACAAAACCTTTCTGCCGTATTGGGCGACCGTAGAATGGTACGAGTCCTGAGAAAGCAGCTCCTTTCTGCCATACTGGGCGACCGTAGAATGGTACGGGTCCTGGGAAAGCAGTTCTTTATAAAACTTTTCTGCCGTATTGGGCGACCGTAGAATGGTACGGGTCCCGAGAAAGCAGCTCCTTTCGCCATACTAGGCGACCGTAGAATGGTACGGGTCCGGACGGGTAACACTCACTATCTCGAATTACTTTATCCTCCTCGAAGGTAAGTTATCCCGGGTAGGTTCACCTATCATTTGCATTAGCATTTCCATGCATCATATAAATTGCATTAAAAAATGGAATTCACGTTCCAACAAAAAATCATTCACTGCATGTGCATGGTCAAAATTTAGGTCTCAATTTGTCTTTGAAGGCAACCTCTACGAGCTCACCTTCAAAGAGGGGCAGCTGTTGACACCTAAATTTTGGCGACCCATTTAGACATTTAAAATTAGGGGTTAATTTTATCCCTGAAAAATAAAATCACATGGCATATAGTTTAGGAACATTTTTGTTTATTTTATTGGACCAACGGCGAGTGCAACATTTTTTCACATATTCCGTTCGATTCTTCACACATTTAGGCAATATACACAAAATGATATATTTTCAAGCAAAAAGGAAAATTTTGGATGGGATATTTGATAAATACAAAATGTAATATTACGCGGGGTGCAACGATATATTCGGTGGTATTTTGCATGAGCAAAATTAGAAAGTAAAATATACCACGAAGATCCAATTTTTGGCTTATAAAAGGCACCGCGTACGGACAAAGTTGAAAAAAAGGAGGCCACGCATTTGAGACATTCGGTCATATCGAAGGGGAACAAATTCAGAGAGAAAAGCACGAGAGAAGGGGGTCCTTTCCGTCGGTAAAAAAGCAAAGGGTGAAAAAGTGAGTGGAGAGAGGAAAAGTAGAAAAAAAGAGAAAAAGAAAAGAAAAGCCCCCTTGCGCGATCGTTCATCTTCCCCGCAGGGGGCCTCGCCGCCCTGTCGCCGTCGAACCCCGCCGTCGCCGTCGTCGATCTCCGTCCGCGAGCGCTCGAGCCGCGAGCCCCGACGACTGCGCCGCCCGACGCTGAGCCCCGGAGCCTCGACGACACGCCGCTCGCTCCGGCCCGCGACCCGCCGCCTCCGCCTCACCTCGCCCGTGCACGCCTGCAGGGGAAGCCCCTGACGCCGCGCCAATCCCTGCCGTTGCAACCCTCCTCTCAGATCTGTCTCCGCCGTCGATCCCAAGCCACCGGTGACCTAGAGCCGCGGGTGAGCCGAGATCCCGCCGGAGTCCCTCCGCCCGCAAATCCGAGGTCCCCGACGACGAAGGCCCGAACCCGGCTCGAGGCTTCCCTTTCACCGGTGCCGAGCCTCGTTGAAGACCCACATCCGACGCTGTTGCCCTTGCTCCTCGCCGCGACGCTCGCCCCCGATCCGGTTCTCTCACTGGACGCCGCGCCCAACAGCCCGATCCAGACGCCGGAGCTCCTCATCGCAGCCACCGAGGCCTCCCGCCGTCCCCGCAGCGCCCCGCCGGCCGAAGCCCGTGATCCGAGCGCCCCGACGCAGCCCCCGCGACGCAGCCCGTGCCGCCCGACGCCGCCTCCGCTTCGCCTCCGGCCGAGCAGACCCGCGACGCTCCCCGCCGCCTCGCCGCCGACACGCCGCTCCGGAGCCTCGCGGAACCCTAGCCGGTGATCCCCCTCGCCGGACCGGCCACGGCTTTGTTTTCTTTTTCTTTTTTAGAAAAAAAAAAGAAAAACAAAAGAAAATTTAGGTATTTTCTTTATCTTATTTTTGTTTTATTATTTTTGCTATTTTATTTTATCTTTTAGTGTAATTATTCCTTTAATGTGAAATTGAAATTCCATGATATGAAATTGCAACTAGTGATTGTCGATCCGATTTTCAAGCTCGAAATCCGACTCGCAATTACTTTAAAAAAATTGCCAATCCGATCTCCCGCTCGAGATCCGATTCGTGATTTATGTGAAATTGGCCAACCCGATCTCATGCGCGAGATATGGTTCGTTGATTTGGAAATCAATATGGCTTGATTTGCTGTGATGTTACTTAAATTAGTTTTCTTTAAAAAAATCAAAAAATGTAGTTTTAGGGTTTGCATGTTCATAATAGGAATTTTATTTCGAATTTTCAAAAATAAAAAAATCAAATCAATTAATTTAGGTTGCTAGTTTTTTTTTAATTTGGATTGCATGTTTAATTATTTGACAATTATTAATTTCGAAATTTAAAAAAAGGAAAAAGGAAAAACACAAAAAATGTCATTATGCATATGTCATGTAGAATTAGGGCATTCTTTGCACGTCATTGCATGCTAAGATTGCATATTATAGGTTTAGATAATTTCTCCTAAATAGATTGCATGCTTATTAGGAAAATAAAAATCATGTGCACGTCATATAGAATTAGTTTCATACAATGCACGTCATTTAGTGATTTTTGTTAGATGCATTTAATTAGAAATTGCCTGTCATTAGAATTAGGTCATTAGATTAATTTAGATTGCATGTTTAAATGTTGCATTTCTTTAATTTCGAATCTCATAGAAAATACAAAAAAATTATTTAGAATAAATCATCTCATGCTTATGATAGACTACATGCTTAGTTATGTCATATTGCTTAGGTCATATAGCTAAGTCATGTTGCCATGTCATATCATTTCATGTTAAATTAGTGGCATGCATTGCATAAAGCATGATTCTCATTAATTAAGTGAAAACAAAATAAAAATTGCGTGTTAATTAGAAACCATATCTAGGGTTGTTGATGTGGATTTTAATTTAACATTGCAGATGCTTTCGTTGCTTTGAGGTAAGTCCTGCAATTTATTTTCTGCTTTACTTGAGTGTTAAATTGGTGGTTTGCGCTTTTGCATGAACACCTCACATGTTAGGGAATTAGTTTAAAATCAATCCAAACTCCTTGCCAAACATTTTTCAAAATTAAAAGAATGGTACCGAAAGGGCATTAGAGAAATCTAGTGTAACCAAGTCCCCGTACCCATAATCTCTCGATTCGTAGAAGTAAAATAATTCTCCCATTACTTTACTTGGGTTTCTAATCGACCCACCAAAAATAGATTAGTGGCGACTCCTAATTAAAAAAATTGCATGTTAACAATTCAAACCTAAGTCGCGAATTGGTGTGGGCTTGGGAGAGCCCGAGTTAAGTCTAGGCTTAACAATCCATTAGCCAAACCCTAGGTGGTTCAAACCCGAAAAAATTAGGTCGCGACACACATTCAAGTTGAATGTTCATATATTGCTTACTCCAGCGATGATAGGCGGATCTACATTAGTAAGTTACTAATTTCACTAGTAAATTACTATTTTCACCTCCAAATTTGTTTTATTGACTTATAAATTGCTAAATAAAGTTAATAGTCTACTCTTGTATTTGACATTCGTAAGTTGCTAACATTTTGCGTTATCTAAATAGCAATTAAACGAGTTTATCAACGGTTTAGAATTCACTGAAGTTCGTATTTGCATTCGTTAGGAGAAAGGAACCTGCCGCCCATGAACTCAATCATTTTGCAGCACTATTTAATGGACAGACGAAACATTGATGACATAAAACGTTCTCCATAAGAAGACACAGCGAAAATGACAACCTCAGCGAATCACCTACAGATACTAAAAACAATTCACTAACTCCTATCAACATGAAGACGAACTCAAATTGACAAGCTAAGTAGCCTTTGAAAATAATGTAGCATTGCAGACGGCATCAGCGAGAACCAGCACTACATCAACCCATCTTTTTGTAGCACTATTTTAATGCACAGAAAGGCTGATTGGGTTGGAAAAATATTGAGAAAACATCTGAATATGGCACGAAAAAAAAAGTATTCAGATGCAAATATAGAACATATAAGTTGGTAAAATTCGTGCCAAAACAACTGGCCGCGTGATTCATGTTACTAGCGATAAAAACTGACCACGGGTTTCATGTTCTTGAAAATTCAAATGACTAAAGTACTAACATAAAATTAAACTTAAGGAGCAATTACAAGTGATAAAAAAAAGTTAACAAGAAGAAAACTTCGGGTTATCAAAGAGCCACCATGTTCTATCATAGCAAATAATTTTTCATAAATAACTTATATAGACAACTGACTACGAGTTTCATGTCTTTTATGAGAGCCATCATCACCAACCCGACCGATAAGGTGGATTTTATAATGATTCTATTAATTAAGTAATATAGCCAATGGAATAAAATATTAAAATCATCACAAAAAGTATATATTTTTTTTGTACCATGATTGCAGATATTTCTTAAATAAATGAGCAAACAACCACTATAATCGTCACCATAAATTATGATTTTTTCTATCATAGCATCATCTTCTGAAATAAATCCCATCTTCTTTTGTTTGTTTTTCTGTCTAACAAAAATAAACTTATCTCACCAAATTCACTTCTATTTGGGCAAAAAAAAGTGTCACTAATGTATCTACCAACTCATTCTTAGAATCCGTCTCTCGACGTGATAATTTAATCAATTGATAGTCAATTGGTCAGATGAAAGGGGAAGGAGAGATGAGAGATCAACAATCGAATTCTATCCTAGAAAATTGTGGTGTAACAAGGAAAAGATTATTGCTATAAGAACTATTCTTAATTTGGGAAGACCATTGTCTGGAGGGAATTATTGGGCAGAAAATGACGAGATGATAATCTATTTAATGTTCTTCATAAGAAGATCTCTCACCTTGGGGTGGGAGATCCCGCAATGTCAACCTTGTATTTCCTCTCTGTTAGGAAAAAAAATAAAAGGGAATTAGGGGGTTTCACGATGGTAAAGGTAGACATCATGTCAAGCTTTTCAACCTTGACTACCACCGAATAAGTATAATAGCCTCCAATGTCTAAGGTGAGTGAGGGTGTTTGAAAATCCCATTGCTGAGTTGGCTTGCCTTTAGACAACTGTAAACAATGACAGGCCAACTTAGTACCCCTTGTTTACGGTTGTCTGGAGGAAATCGTTGAGCAGAAAATGGGCGGATGATAATCTATTTAATATTCTCCATAGGAAGATATCTAGCAAACACTACCTTCCAACCCCTGCAACATAATTAATTAAAGAGTCCTCAAAAATATAATGTAAGATAATGCAGTGCCACAAACGTCATGGATGACAAAAGTTTCTCGAATGATGCTTTATTTATAGAACTTCACGGTCTTATAAGCTCACAAACTTGTCAATACCCACTAGAGCGTTGTAGCTTCTGCTGAGCTCTCCATATTTTCGTCTATTGCGAAATGGCAGAAACACATGACAGTCTCCACGTAGTGATGCTTCCATGGTTAGCCTTTGGCCACATGATGCCATACTTGGAGCTAGCCAAGTTGATGGCTGGAAAGGGTCACCGGATATCATTCCTATCGTCCCCAGGAAACATAGATCGCCTCCCTAAACCCCCTTCAGACCTCGCCTCTCTCATCAGCTTCGTGAAGCTCCCCTTACCAGCCGTCGAACAGTTGCCGGAAGGCGCCGGAGCCACCAGTGACCTGCCTTACGACAAGATCCAGTTTCTCAAGAAGGCTTACGACATGCTCCAAGAACCCGTGGCCCGGTTCCTCGAATCTTCGGATCCTGATTGGATCATGTACGATTTCGCCCCGTATTGGGCTGGCCCGATCTCCTCTAGGCTCGGCATAAGGAGTGTTTTCTTCAGTATTACGACTGCTGCCAGCTTGGGCTTCCTTGGGCCAACATGGGCTTCAAAGGGGGGAGACTACAGGAAAACTCCGGAGGATTTCACGAAGCGCCCCAACTGGGTTCCGTTCCCGACAAGCGTCGCATACCGCCACTTCGAGATCGAGAAGATTTTCGATGCGGTTTCGCGCAATGCGTCAGGCGTCACAGATTTATATCGCTGGGGGGCAGGCCAAGAATGTTGTGATATAATAGCAGTAAGAAGCAGCTATGAGGTTGAACCCGAATGGTTGAGCCTCCTCAAAGATATCCTCGCCAAACCAATCTTCCCTGTTGGGCAACTTCCCCCAAGCAATCCCGAGATGCGAGGCGAGACCGACTCGTGGCGGTCGATCAAGGAATGGCTTGATGTGCAAAAGAAGTGCACCGTGGTGTATGTGGCATTTGGGAGCGAGGCCAAACCAAGCCAAACTGAATTGACCGAGATCGCCCTAGGGCTAGAGCTTTCGGGGTTACCGTTTTTCTGGGTACTCAAGACTCAGCTCGGCTCAGCCGACACCGAGTCGGTCGTGTTGCCAGACGGTTTTGAGGAGCGAGTCAGAGGGCGTGGCATGGTTTGGGATAGCTGGGTGCCTCAGCTCAAGATACTCGCGCACGACTCAGTGGGCTGGTTCTTGACTCATGCCGGGTGGAGTTCGGTTGTGGAGGCGCTAAGCTTCGGGAGAGCCCTAATACTTTTCACATTCTTGGCAGATCAAGGACTAAATGCAAGGCTCTTGGAGGAGAGACAGATTGGGTATCCGATACCAAGGAATGAGTCCGATGGGTCGGTCACTAGGCAGTCCGTGTCCGAGTCGCTAAGCCTGGTGATGGTGGAAGAGAAGGGTAGGGTTTACCGAGAGAAGGCAAAGGAGATGAGGCCTATATTTGGGGACAAGAATGTCCAAGAACGTTATGTCAACAACCTTCTTAATTATCTGAAGGAACAGAGGCCTGTGAAACACCTAAAATCAAAGGGGATCACAATATAAAGCAACATATGATGTGAATATCTAGAGCTTCTTCTGAGTATCAATGTTTGGCAACATGTAGGTATTTTGCTTTGTGCATGAAACTAGATGTATTATTTCGTTATGTTAAGAAGAAAATAGTTTATGTATTGATCACTCAATGGATGAAGTACAATCAATCTATAATCACGTGAGATGTACCCCATCTGACTTTATTTTTTAATTTTGAAATTTCTCTACTCCGATTGACTTTCTTCTTCATATGGCTACACCATTTAACATAACTACTATAAAAAGTACCTTTCGTTTAATTAGGACTTTGGATATTCTTTGCTAAATAATTTCATGACCAACACAATTACTTTGCTAAGGGTAGAGATTGACATTGGAAGAGTCAGAAATTTAAAAGTCAACACAAACACAACAACAAAATGCTCGTCATTTATTAACCACCTCAAAATACAACACATAGTTTAACACTTAATGGAATTTACTAAAGAGATATAAAGTAAAAGGCAATATTCTAATCAGAGTTATTTCCAATAAACCATTAAAACATTCAATTGTCCTTAAGGGAACCTTAGAGAAGTTCGTATAAACTTGACTCGGAACAAACCTTCTAGTATAGGCAATTATTAAAGATATGGGATAATAGTTCAAAAAGTCCCAAACCTAATGTACGTCGGCTAATTCATTTTAAATATTTCAGTTGTACAAATTCAATGCTAAACTTTTTAAAGATATGCCAATGTAGTAATTCTTGTTAAATTTGACCGAAAATCATTGACGTACACATCGACCAACCTACATGGCATGGTCGGCTTCAACATGAATAATTTTAGAATTCTTTATTTTTTGTTCTGAATTTTTGTTCTTCTTTTTTTCCTTTTCTTTTGGGCAACAACCGATCTTAGGCAAAGGCCACCTTCGCCAAGGCAAGGATGATCTTCACCCTCACTAGATTTGGCGAGGCTAGTTGTCACCCCCCGATCCTCTGAGCGCGTGCCTATCCCTCAGTGGTCAATCAAATAGCAACGTCCTAGGACGCATCGCCGACCCATTCATTTTAATGCGCATGCGGAAGCGAATAAATAAATTCCCATATAACACGAAGATGGGATAGAAAAATAGGGTCACAATTTCATAACTACAACACACCTTTATACACAATAGACTAGGTCATTTACAAGCTAGTCCCTATTCACAAAAATCTACAATGGGTTGATCCTCAAAACGAGCTGTCTAGCGACCAGCTAGCAAAACTCGATCGCCGATTCTTCAGTCTCCACGGGAGCCAAGCGAGACGTCGGGTTCTCCACCACGCCATCGGGAGGGTAAGCTGGATCCTCATCCAGAACAACATTAATCACCACAACGGGAATATCAAAAGTCCTAAGGGGACCTAACCTAATGCCATTGGGTGCATAGCGGAACCATGCTCTGAATCAATGAGGGAACACATAACATGGATGCTCTTCGACCCAAACAGTGGTCACTACAAACTCATAGACCCAAAAGCTTCCGGGATCGAGATATGCATAAACTCGCTCAATGACTCTCATCGGTCCACCATAATGCTCAGGGGGATCCACTATCTAAGGACTTGAAAAGTTAAGCCCACAACGATGTGAGACAATATCTTAGCAATTTCACCCCCTAAACTCCAACTATGAAGGAAATACACCTAAAGGCTACTTATGCACACACAAGACAAATGACTTACATTTGCCTTTGTTCCTTCCTGCAAGTCAGTACGATTCAAAACTCAATCAATCACTTCAATTCAAATCAAAACATCAAATCAAGAAAAGTCACCAATCAATCGATCCAATCGATTCCATACCATCAATGCTATCTCTTAGTCAATCCATTCAATACTATCTATAAAATTCAATCTCATCAAGATCTGCTCACCTTAAGCTGAAGATAGATAGTATAGCTCACCAAAAGTTGATAAATAATATAGCTCACCAAAAGCTGATAAAGTATATTGCTCACCTTAAACTAATATGTCAAAGCCCACATGCTGATGTAATATACTGATAATGCTCACCAAAGTTGATAAAGTATATTGCTCATCATAAGCTAATATATCAAGGCCCGCAGGCTGATATAGTATACTGATAATGCTCACCAAAGCTGATAAATAATATAACTCACCAAAAGCTGATAAAGTATACTGCTCACCCTAAGCTGATATATCAAGGCCCGCAAGCTGATATAATATATTGATAATGCTCACCAAAGCTAATAATAGATATAGCTCACCAAAAGATGATAAAGTATACTACTCACGCTAAGCTGATATATCAAAACCCGTAAGCCGATATAGTATACCGATCTCATCAATTGACAATTCACCATTTTTATGATACACGGTAAAAATAATCATGTGTGGGTACACGATCTGCCTTAGCCAAAGTACCATAATTCCTTTTTAAAAATCCCGCCATTTAATATAGTCCATAAAAATATTTTTGGCATTATAAACCGACACCTGGTGTTTCCCGATTAAATACTTGAATTACTCAATTTTTGGATAAATTCCCAAAATTACAAATATCACTCAAATAGCACAAATTAGCATTCAATTAAATAAACCAACCACACAATTGCAATCAGCACGAAATTCCAATCACCGACTATCTCAGTATAATTTTTGGAAAATAATAAATAATTAAATAAATACCAAAAATAATAATAAATACAAATAAATGCCATAAATGCAAACTTAGGCCGAAAAAGCATAATTAAATACCAAAACGGGCCCAAAAAAATTTCTGAACCTATCTAGATAAATACTATAACTTATCTAGTCTCTAATTACACTACTTTAATCACCTAACATGTAATAACGAATAATTAAATTGCTAATCAGTTCTAATTAACCACATAAACCATACTTAGCCTAAATTAATCAACCCTTAAGCATCATTAACTCCCTAAGCGGAGATTAGTGAGTTAACTCACCGATTTTAAAATCCAATAAGTTCACGGCAACAGCAAGGCGGAGATGAGCAACAAACTCCAAAGCGGCAGCACCCTACGATGCCCGAAAGGGGTCCGAAGTGGGCCTCGAAGCCCACGGCTTCTTGCTGGTCTCGGCTTCTGGTCAGTGGGCCGAGAGGGTTGGAACGGAGGCCGATTGGTGTGGGAACGGTGGAGGACGAGCGAACGGGCTGTAGTGGGCTAAGCGGGGACTTCCGACAACTGGACGTACGGTGGCTAGAGGGGTTGGCGATGGCAGGGGAGGGCTGGCTCGGTTCCTCTGGTTTTTCTGCAACTTTTGGGAGCTCAAACACTTTAAACATGGAGAAAGCAAGTCTGAGGAAGAAGGTGATAAGGCTAAAGAGAAGGGGGGTCCCTCCAAGTCTTTTAGAAGACACAAATGTCCCCTTTGAAATCAACCAACATACCCCACCACTTCTGCCATTGACCAGCAGCCCTTATCCACCCCAAACTTCCCCAACACACTTGCCAAGAAGTCTAAAAGGTTGTGCAACAAGGGGACTACGAATTTACAACATTTTCCTCCAAATTGGATTCAATTTGGTCTCCATAAATTCCACCAAGGTGTCCTCGACCAAATTGACATTTTTCCTCGCCAATGGAACCAACTTGCATTCCAAAAACATGATAAAAAATTATCCCCTAAATTTTCCGGTCAAAGACGGCCTTACTTTTAATTTTTGCCAAAAATCTCGGTTTGTAGAAAAATGTTTAGAGGATGAATCGACGGTCCTAAAATGACTCGTGACATGATAGAACTTTTAATTTTTGAAATCAGATTCAAACTCGCGGTTAATTTCAATTTGAAGCGATTTTAGCATGACATAGCCCATTGGGTAGCTTTCCGAAATTTTTAGTGCAATTGACTCATGATTGATTTATTTCGAGTCACAATGTACATCTTCCACACATCGGCAACCCTTGGTTGTCGTGAAAATCTCAAGATTTCAAATACAGACATAGGGTACCCAAAACGATAGAAAAATCGATCTAGTGCCGATCGATGATAATTTTGCAATCGTGTGGAATCACCCACACTTTGATTACATATCTCGGCTGAATCAACCTATCCCTGATCTCTAGTCAATTTTGACAATGCCGTAATTACCCTTGCAGATTAGCACGGTCGAACAATCGATTTCTGGTCTAATTCTCAACTCTATTACATTTATATTCCTTAATGGCTTCACCTGATAGGCTAGTTATTTCATGAATGACCAATTTAGAGAAAAGAACTATAGGCACGTTGATGAAAAGCCCAACTTATCCGATCGAAATCAAAACCTAAAAATCAGGATGTCACACTGGCCCTTACTTGTGGCCGATCATAGTGATCGCTTGGGATTAGCTATTGGCAAATAAAAAAGAAAATAAAAACTCAAAAATTATCCACAACATTTTTTGTGATGCATAAGACCCGACCGACGTCCATATTGATTATTTCCAGCCAAAATTGATCGGAAAGATTATATTGACAAATCGCCGAAAGCTTTAGGACTAAACCGGCATACATATACTGCAGAAATACGATATTCACAAATATAGTTGCGTTTTCATCTTGATTTTCTTGTACAAAGTTCAGTCAGCCAAAGCGACGAAATTAATCCGCCAAAACACAACGTCCACAGCTTTTTTTTTTTTTTTTTCGCTAAAAACAATTCAAGCCACACACGTGACAAGCTCAATTAAAATGCATCAAGAATCATGTTTATACATCCAATGAGACTTTTCCAACGGAGGACTTTAGTTAAGTTGAATTTACATTACTAAAATGAGGGAGTTCTACCGTGAAAAAATTAAATGCACAAGCGCGCCATACCATGATAAAATGTGTCATGCTACAATGAGAAGTACATAACAGGAAATGCTATCTAGCAAGTGACCTATTGATTTTTGTTGCCCCTCCCTCCTCTGCTACCTTCTTCCCACACTGAAAAGGCGAGAACCACATCTTAAGGAATAACGATAGATGCATTGTCATCGAAAAGAAAAAGCCTAGTGAAATTTACCCAAACTTAGACCACCGGATGAACCTAATTCAGCGAGTTTTCACACAATAAAGGGGAAAGAAAAAGACAGAATCTAATGAAAGCTCAACACGAATATTTCTGAATAATAAAAACAAAAACATGCAAAGCAGGCAGAACTTTGTCTTCAGGGAGACGGCGAGCGTACAATCCAATTTCCACGATAAGCTGATGAGAACTTCCGGGGGAAATACTAGAAAAAATGTCTATATGATTAATAGATAAAGGTTCTTTTTTTCTTTTTTCTTTTCTTGTTCTTTTATTTAAATATTTTTTCACTTAAATAATTGATTGAAATTTATGACATTTAAGTGAGTGTTATTTAAAAAGTCATGGCACTTAACTAAGTGTCGTATAAAAATTATGACACTTATGATATGTTAATCCATTATATTTGTCACCACCCATCGTGGTGGCTCTGCTGGATAAGGTCCCGTTAATCCTTGCTCTCAAGGTGAGGAGTTTGAAACCCAAGGGAGGTGCTTGGTGCATTAACCGCTTGCACGGGGTGGTGGTTCCCTCGTGTGGCCCTAGGTTTGCTCGCCGGCTACCAGTTGCCGGCTGTACGAGATTCTCTTGGTCATAAAAAAAAAAAAAATCCATTATATTTGTCAATTTTTTAATAGACAATGACTAGTTTGAACTTTTAGTGGAAAGTTTTTTTTTTTTTTTTTTTTTTTTTTTTTTTTTTTGGTGTTGGTGGAATTGCCTCAACCGGTAGCCGAAGCGTAAATCCCCAAGTGCTATGTAAGCGGGAGGACCCACCACCCCCGGCAGCACACTTAAGTCACCAAGTAACTCCGTCAAAGCCTTTGCTTCGCAAATGTTTCGAACTCCTCGACTCTCTCGTAAAGGTTCACTGAATCCTACTCAGCTGAGCCACCACGGCCGGCAGTGTGGAAAGTTATTCATCTGTCTATTTGTCATAATTGGCTTGTTTGACAGGAAAGCTACAGCTATCAGCGATCTTGTCTGGCGCCTGAAAATGACCGATTTTGATGGAACAGTTGAGCGCTTTTACTAAAGTGGGTTCATTTTCTTATATAATTTTTCGATGGCAACTTTCTTATATCTTAAATTATCTTTTTTCGACCAAAAAAAAAATTATCTTTCAGCACATATGCACACTTACATGCATGCGTGCAAATGAAGATGTTGCAGTCCTGACTAAGCTAGTATTCACGATGAGTTAGTTACTTATGATTACTGTTGATTCTATGCAGGGTTAATATGAATAATATCTTTTGCATTATTAAGCATAATGTTTTAAATGACTAGTACATGTTGTGATCATATATATTTGAGCTAAACTAGTCTTCTAGTATTGTTGTTGATAAATTGACTAAATGGATTTCTTTCTCAACCATTTCGTGATCATGTCTAGAATAGATAATTTCAACAAAAGAATATTGACTAGAATTGATAAGTTTGGGCTTTCCATTAGGGGCATGTCTTTTTGACTAATATCAATCCTATAGTGCCTAATAGATTGCTATGCGCAAAGATGGCATCTTGATAGATGTTGGTCTACACTAATATTGCCTTCCCTACTGTGTCTGAGCTTTCAATGGAGTGATGGACTGCACTATCAAAATGAGGGTATCTGAAGTGAGCAGCCACACTGTCAATGGCTCTTCATTTGGGTAAATTAGTGATTGGGGGCTGTGTAGGGCATCCCTTTAAACTGCATTTGTGTGTATTGCTGTAATTGAGGGCTGTAAACTTTGCATTGGATATCCTGTCTCTTGAACTTTGAGCTTCCCATCTGTTGAATGACGAGTTACTTAGAATCCCAAATTTGCTTTTGCGCTTATGTTTTTCCACCTTTAAACTCGACTATTGAATAAATTAAATCCCCAATTTCTTAGTTTTCTTAAGTAGCTGGGTTAGGATGCCAAGTTCAAATTTGGCATTGACTCTTGATAGGAACTCTAAAGCCTTCTCAGCTGCCAAGTTTATCTGAATTCAATGTATGGAATCAGTTTTGAATGGCTTCTCTTAAAATATCGTTGAAGCATTTGCAGAATCCTTTTTGATACAGGATCAGAATATATGGTTGTTTTCCTGATTATGATCAAGTTGGATTTGGTTTTTGATGCAAATTAAAAATCTTTGATAGGTTTACAAGTATGCTGCATCATCAAAGGAAGAGGGGGAAGACCAGTACCAAGCTACAATCACTTTGTACCATCCATCAACCTCATAAATTCTACTTCGTTTCCCCTTTGCATGCGCCTATGGGTCCTTATTTTAAGAAGTCACTTACCCTTCATTTTGCCTTCACAGAACCACAGATATGGCATTTTTGCAGTTTAGGGTAGTTGCTATCTGTATGTGCCAACGTCTGGGGATTTACATCATTGTAAATGAAAATAGAATGTGAGTGCAACTTTTCTTCATTTAGTGATTCAAGAATCAATGTATTTCTTGACTCCTCCGTCATGTTTATGATACAGTTATCTCCTACAGAGTTTTACAGGCACGTCAAATATGAATTTTTTAGTCTAAATCTTAATTTTAGATTTTAAGAGAATCTAATGGATAGAAGTTTTAGTTGTCATTGTTTTTAGGAAAAAAATAAAATAAATTATGGTCGTTATCTTTTGATTGTCGAAGTTATGCCCTATTGGGGGAATATGGAATTGATATTTTCACGAACGAGTCGCAAGAGTGATGATATGTTGAGTTGTGCTGGGGAAGTTCAATAACCAACAAGAGTGCAAGAATAAAAAAAGTACTGTCTTTTGCATCTTAATTGAACTTTGGACTTTTTACAACTTCAGTTCTAGGTTTATACATTTTTAAGGTCGTCAAATGTATTGCTTACACATTTTCTTAATTAATGTGCAATTCCTAAACTTTGTTCCTTCCTGTCAGGGACATAAAACTGCATATTTTTACTTCGTGTGTTCGATGATTACGACGATGAGGCTAAAGTTTTCTCAGAGAAATAGATGCATCAATCAAACTAGCAAGTACTACACCTCAATACGGACTGCAATACAACATGAAATTCCATCTTTAGATTAAGGGCCCATCATGTTTCTGGAAAATATTTTCCAAGAAATTATTTTCCATGAAAATGACTATAATTTTCCATGTTCAACTAAAATCTGAAAATGGAGTGAAAAATATTTTTCACAATTTGTTATTTGATTTGATATATTGGAAAAAAAATATAAAAAAATAATTTTAATTTTTTGATTGACTAAAAATATTAAATATTAATTTTTATATACTTTTTAAAATTGAAATTTTAATTATTCTTATTTTTAAAAAATCTAATTTTTATTATTTTAAAATTTTCTTTTTCTTTCCTTTCCTTCATTCTCCTTCCTCCACCGCCACATGCCTTGATGATGGCTAGCTGTCTAGTGACTGATTAAGACGCTAATTGCTAGATCTAGCGAGTCATGAGCTCATTGGTAGCTCGCTCAATCAAGGTGAGCCCAAACTCTGTAGCTTGCCAACCTCAGCAACCTCAAGCCTCAGCCTCACTGGATCTGGCCTTAAGCAAGGCTGGAGTTGGCCAGTGGCCAGGCATTGGCCACCATCTTGGCTGGTGAAAGAAGAAAAAGAAAATGGAAGAAAAAAAAGAAAAATTAAAAAAGAAAATATTTTCCTCACTTTTAAAGGTATTTTTTTTTCAATAACGGAATGCGTTTTCCTTGACTAGTTCATTTTCCGTAAGATGAACATCGAAAAATTCAAAAAACGTTTTCTCAGAAATTATTTTTTGTAAAATGAATAGAGCTCAAGTAAAAAGTAGTTTTTTTAAGCAAAAACAAATGGAACCTTAGTTGATATGTTAAAAAATTAAGCTCTTATGTTCCTCAAGGTTTATTGAGAAGAGGATGCGTGATGAGTTTTTAGATGTATCATGTATGGCTACTGAATTATCTAAATTCTACGGTAGTTTGATAAGTTTATATAGTATGATTTGCTTTGACTTAACGTGAATGAATGCAGCTTTACTATGTTGAGCTTGATTTGGTTGATTTTTACACCTAATTCAATTTCATTTATAGTCTCTCATGACATTAGGTTGGCTATTGAACTGATTTGTCCTGCGTTCACGAGTTGTCTCGAGGCTGTTAAAAGAATGGCATTGGCTCTGATCTAGTTTTAGTCTACCCAAGTCCACGTCGGACACATGCACTGGCTTTGATTGGAGTAGGTAAATTGGGGCCTAGTTCATACATGTATAAGATTGACTTTCCTAAGTCTCCATTATTTTTAGAGGTAAATTTCTATATAAATAGATTATTCACATTCAACTTTCGTATATTGCTTACTCTAGTGATGATAATAAACAGATCTACCTTAGTAACTTACTAATTTCACTAGTAATTTACTATTTTCACCTCCAAATTTGTTTTATTGACTTATAAATTGCTAAATAAAGTTGATAGTCTACTCTTGTATTTGACATTCGTAAGTTGCTAACATTTTGCGTTAACTAAATAACCATTAAACGAGTTTATCAACGGTTTAGAACTCACTGAAGTTCGTATTTTCCTTCTTTGTTTGCATTCGTTAGGAGAAAGGAACCTGCCGCCCATGAACTCAATCATTTTGCAGCACTATTTAATGGACAGACGAAACATTGATGACATAAAACGTTCTCCATAAGAAGACATAGCAAAAATGACCTTCCAACCTGAGCGAATCACCTCACAGATACTAAAAAAAATTCACTAACTCCTATCAACATGAAGACGAACTCAAATTGACAAGCTAAGTAGCCTTTGAAAATAATGTAGCATTGCAGACGGCATCAGCGAGAACCAGCACTCCATCAACCCATCTTTTTGTAGCACTATTTTAATGCACACAAAGGCTGATTGGGTTGGAAAAATATTGAGAAAACATCTGAATATGGCACGAAACAAAACAAAAAGAAAAGGTATTCAAATGTGTCACGACCTACCCTCGGGGGAGGGAACGGGTTTAGGGTATTGCCTAAAGGACGGGCCTAAGGCCCATGATTAGGCGTGAGCTCTCCAAAGCTCATACCCCGCGTGACATTTGGATATTTCCTATGAATTTTGCACAAAATGAGTCGCCACTAGCCTATTGGGGTCAGTTAGAAACCAAGTGAGGCATGTGAGTGTACCTTACTTCGTACGCAACTAGAGAATCTAAAGTCGGGGATTTGATTACATTAATTGGTCAATTAATGCCCTTTCGGTACATAATCTTGTTCATTTTAACAAAATGATTTTTTGTCAAGCAGTTTAAATTGATTTTACTCATCCACAAACATATTAAAGTGATCATACGGGTGTAATCTAAACACATACTATTAAACATACCATATGACTACACACATACCATTAAAAATAACAAGATATACAATCTAAACATGCAATGTAATCAAAATAAATGCATAATTACACCTAAAACGACAACACCTAGCAATTCCTAACCAAACTCTATCATTTTTTAATTTTCGAAATTTTTTAATTTTTTTTTAAAATTTTTTTTTTAATTTTTTTAATTTTTAATTTTTTAAAATTTTTAATCATTAATTTAATTTTTTTAAAATTTTCTCAAAAAATTAAATTTTCGATTTTTTTAAAGAATTTCCGATTTTTTTAAATTTTCCTTTTTTTTAAATTAATTTTTTTAACAATTTTTTTTTTTTTCGAATTTTTTTTTATAATAAATTTTTGGGATCGAACCGGGTCGGATCCGGTCTAATCCGACCCGGCTCGGCCTGGTCAGCAGAGTCCAACCTAGTCTAAATTTTTTTGTTTTAAAATGAAGCCCACAAATCCTATGCACTAAAACGGCCCAAAACAAAGCCCATTCCTCTATTCCTATTTTTTTTTTTTTTTTTATTCTTTTTGTGCTTTTGTTTTTTTTTTTTTTTCTTTTTACCCCCTTTTCGATCGTCTTCTTCGGGGCCTCCCCTTCCCGCAGCCGCAACATGCCGAAGCTTCTGCAGCTCCTTTGCCGTTTCGACACCGACAACACCACGAGTTCTGACCGCCCTAAGGAAGTCGTCGAACCACTGTCGCTCACCGATCGTCCCCCTTGTCCGGTGCTAGTTACCTATTCCGCAACCCCTAATCTATTTCCGACGAAATGAGTCCTCGGTCCAACTACATGCCAATATGTCACACAAACCATCCGAAAACACAACAAATCAGGGCAAAGCAACAAGAATTCAACAAGCATGGGGGAAAAATGAATGGGTCCGGTGTTAAAACGCGAGCTACTCCTCGGTTTTCTTTGAGGAATTTTGTTGAACACATGGTTTGCACTACCAAACTTGAAGGATTTCGGCTCAACCGAACACCAAACACACTTTAGGGGTCTCAAGATATAACATAGAAGGACAGGGGAGCAAAGAGCAAAGACGACGTGGACCGGAGCTCACGAGAACCGATCGACCATGAGCTTCGGCCTAGCGTTTTCCGAAAACAAGACCGCGGGGTTCGGGAGACCTACCTTGTTCGGTGATGGGCTACGGCGGACAATGGCTGGCGAACGAACTTCTGGCGACGACGGGCTGCTCCCTTGAGCTTCCTGCCTTTGATTCAGCCTCTCTTTCCCTCCGTGTTCCTCTCTCGCTCTCTCTCAGCCTTGTGTTTTTTTTTTTTTTTTTGGTTCGGATCCTCTCCTCCGTGTTGATTCTGTTCTCCGGTTTTTATGCCCAGCCGGCAAGCGCGCCTAGCTCCTACAGCTGCTAGCTTGCCGGCCAGACTGCACCCCTAACCCGCGGATCATGACATTGCCTGCCATCGATCCTCTGGCGGCCCTGTTTTCGCTACCCTCCTGCTGCTCTGTCTTCTATAAGTCTTCGAGCAAAGACCAGCAAAAGAAAAGAAAAAAAGGGCTGGGCCGGTCAAAATGAGAGAATGGGCCAGGCCCAACGCGCAGGGGAAGAAAAGAGAGAGAAAGGCGGGTCGGGCCATGGTCAAATCCGGCCTAACCCGACCATTTTTTGTTTTTTTTTTCGATTTTTTTTTCGAAATTTTTTTTAACTCTCTTTTTTGAATAATAACCATTTTTGTGACTAATTCCTAACCAATAACACTACTTTAAATTAATTAATTTGGGTAAAAAATTAGGTGTCAACAGCTGCCCCTCTTTGAATGTAGCCTAGCAGAGGTTGCATTCAAAGATAGAAGACACTTAAATTATTTCGACGGTAGAGAAACCCTAGGTGCATATGCACGTATTAGATCGATGGAAATGACTCATAACTATGAAAGCGTGTTTTGTCAATAAAAGGAAGAAAGACTCCGAGCTATGGAAAGCCCACCGGGTCATAAGAAGAATGAGAGGGACTCCAGGCTCCGGAAAGCCTGGGTCATAAGAAGGGGTTGAAGGACTCCAGGCTACAAAAAGCCCACCGGGTCATAAGAAGGGGGTTGAAGAACTCCGGGCTACGGAAAGCCCACCGGGTCGTAAGAAGGGGGTTGAAGGACTCCGAGTTACGGAAAGCCCACCGGGTCATAAGAAGGGGAGAAAGAAGACTCTGGGCTACAGAAGCCCACTGGATTGTAAGAAGATGACATGGTTTAAGGTTGACCATGAACCTTTGGAGATGACATGATTTAAGGTTGACCATGAACCTTTGGAGATAGCATGGTTTAAGGCTGACCATGAACACTTGGTTTTTAGGAAGGCACATGCTAACCCTTTGAAAACTACATGGCTTCATTGAGAAATCTTGTCAAACTCAACTTGAGTGAATGTCATTAGAGACATCATTAAGAGACGTATTGGCAATATTGTAGCATTAATTGAACAAGCTAATCAAGCTAAGTCCAACTGCTTTGGAAAAAACATTTGATTTCAATCAGCATCATGTGGCGCAAAATTGTCATCTTGCTCGTGGATATATCATTGATCATTAAATTCTCTAGGAGTCAAGTTCTTATCAGAATGGCTACGACTCGTGAAAAAGGTTCATTAGGCATGCCAAACTATAGCTTTTAGTCAGAAAGGGCTTCTCACACACTTTTGATAAAATGGCTGCTTAATCTCATCCATTCATGTGGGAGATAATTGGTGGCTGAGGGTATCTCACATAACCCAGATCAAAGGCTTTCAGAAACATTTGATATGAGCACAATCTGATCAATCAAAAAGGTCTTTTGAAATGATCGCAATATAGGCTCGTTTAGGGCTTACACAAAGGAATTATTGCTTTGAGGCCAATAGGGGAACATTTGTTGCTATCTTCGTCGGGTTTACAAGTCGAGAACTTGAAAGATAAGACAAGATAGGATTACTTCCACTTCTTCAAGCAATAGCTTCTTTGTGGCATTCTCATTTTTACTCGAACCATCCCAATTAGAAGAGACTTCGAAAGAGAGTTGTAATGTTGGCTTAGGAAAGGCTTGAAAGGCTTAAAATTCTCAATGGGGTTTTTAAGAGTCAGTGATCATCATAGCATCGTGACCATGTCATTCGATCTTTCGAAGTCACTTGGCTTTTGAAACACAACACATCTCGAAAGTCCCTTGATTAATCATTTATGCATGGAGGTTCGCTCCTCTCTAATTTCTTTTGCACTTGCGATGATTTTTTACGCAGGCACTTGGACTTTGATAATTTTTTTTCACATAAGATGCAGCTTTTAGTTTTTTTCTTGACAGGCATTGTCATTGCTTTTACTAGGCATACTGGTTTTTCATGCCTCCTAATTTGTCTAACTTTTTGCTCTTTGAACTTTTGTAGCTCTTATGACTTTCGAGATGCTTTTCACATTTTCTCGTGACTGTCAATTGTATTTGGTCAATTCTTATGACTTGCCCCAGTGAAAGGGGATGATCACTGCTCAGGGTTCAGAAATGAATAATCAGGCCCAAATTGGTTAAAACAATGGATATCAGTGTTTGGGTAGAAAAGGAAATGCTCTTCTTCACCTTGGGATGAGTCAAGCTTTAATGAGAATTCATTTGAAGCTATCACTAGAAGATTGATGCAAGTGAAAGTAATAGAATCTTTCCCAATCTTTCATTCTACAACATGATCATAACCTCCTATGATGCCACAGTGTAGGGTTGTTCTTGACAATGGTACTTTAAAGTATCATCTTTTTTTTTTCCAGCCCAAAGTGATAACAGGAGATTAGTACAATGCCTGGGATTGATGAAAGGAACGCCTTTATCATTTCGATCTTTGTGCTCCATGCAAATGAATCATTTGTCCTAAGAAAAGGTCGATCTTCACTCAACTCTCAAAAGCGTCTGGAGGATGTGTCTGGAAATGGGCTTGCCTTTCTTCATCCTAAGTACTTCTTGTTTGGCATGGTTAACCTTTCACTCTTTTGCCCGAAAAAAGTCATTTTTATGAGCCATTTTTCTTGAGGGTCGCAGATGTGAAGTGTGCATAGTGACACCAGAGAATAGGTCATGTGAATCATGTCATGCATTTTTTGTTTTTGTCCTTATTCTTTTGTTTGTTTGTTTTGTTTTGTTTTGCCCTCCTTTTTATCATCTCGAGTTACCTCTCAAAAGAGACATTCAACCTGTTGTGCAAAGACTTGATGGATTCTTGAGTCAGTTCTTTCCCTTGCCATTTCCTCGTTAGACGGTAGGGTGCCTAAAACACAAGTAGTTATGCGTGTATGCAACGTATGCATGATATCTGCAATGCTATGCATGATGTGACTTGAATTGTGCATGAAGTGGCCCCTCGGCCTTAATTTCATTCATGGAAAATACTTCTTGACTGCATCAGCATTTACAGGTCTAGGCAATTCACTGTCATCCATTTCAACTAAAATCATGGTACCACCAGGAAGAATCTTCTTAATGACATACGGTCCTTCGTAGTTCAGGGTGAATTTGCCACGAGGATCTGGTATGATTGGAAGCACTTTCCTCAACACCAGGTCGTTGACTTCGAAGTGTCTGGGACGCACCTTTCGGTTGAAGGCTTTTGCAACTCGTCTCTGATAGCACTGACCATGACACATAACTTGCAATCTCTTCTCATCGATCATGTTTAACTGCTCATGCCTTTGTTGCATCCACTCAATCTCATCAAGCGTAGATTGAGAAAGGACCCTTAAAGAAGGGACTTCAACTTCAACAGGCAAGACTGCCTCCATCTCGTACACGAGTGAGAAAGGAGTTGCCCTCGCGGAGGTGTGGATAGAAGTTTGGTATGCCATTAGCGTGTAAGGAAGCCTATCGTGCCAATCACAATAATTTTCAGCGGTCTTTGATAAGATTTTCTTTATGATCTTGTTCGCCGCCTCCACTGCTCCATTCATTTGAGGACGGTACGGTGACGAGTTCAAATGCTTAGTTCGAAACTCACTAAACAAACCATCCACGACTTTGTTGTTCAAATTAGTGCCGTTGTTGATAATGATTGCCTCCGGCACCCCATAACGAGTGATAATGTCACGACGAATGAACTTTGCCACACTCTTGGCAGTAACATTAACATACGAGTTGGCCTCAATCCATTTGGTAAAATAGTCTATCACCATCAAGATAAATCGATGCCCATTTGAAGCTTTAGGGTTAATGGGCCCGATCACGTCAATTCCCCACATTGAAAAGTGCCAAGGTTGAGACATTTGGTGAAGTTCAATTGAAGGGACATTTATCCTGTCTCCATAAATCTGGCATTGATGACACCATCGTACGTGCTGAATGTAGTCAGACTCCATGGTCAACCAATAATAACCAAGTCGCATGATCTTTCTCACCAATAAGTGTCCATTCATATGGGGGCCGCACTCCCCTTCATGTATTTATTTCATCAACCGATCGGCTTCTTTAGCATTGACACACCTTAGCAATGTCAAGTCGAAGGACCTTTTATAGAGGACATTTCTACTAGTGAAGAATTTTGATGCTAGCTTTATCAAATGATTTCTGTCCACTGCTTCACTTCCTTCGGGGAATTCACCCTTCTGTAGATACTTCAAGATGTCGTGATACCAATGTTGTCCATCCAGTTCCTCTTCAACTGTCATACAATAAGCCAAGCCTCCAACTACTTGCAACATCGAAGACAAAGTAGCTAAGGCATCAACGAACTAATTTTGAGACCTTGGTAAGTATTCGAATGATATTTCTTGGAATTCTTTCGTCAACTCCCCTAGGAACTCATGATACATAATCAATTTAGAATCCTGTGTTCGCCATTTGCCTTCAGTCTGTAAAATGATAAAGGCTGAATCACCATAAACTTGCAACTTCCGAATTTCCATATCAACGGCGGCTTGGAGGCCAAGAATGCATGCTTCATATTCAATGATGTTATTTGTGCAAGAGAACGTCAATTTAGCAGTGATGGGATAATGTTGTCCATCCGGGGAGATAAGAGCTGCCCCAGTACTTGACCCGACTAAGTTAACCACACCATCAAAGTACATTGTCCATTTGTCACTTGATACAAGTGAAATTCGCTCTTCTGCATTACTATCCTCATCAAATGCTCTGGACCTCTCGGAATTTTCTACCAACATGTCTGCTATGGCTCAACCTTTAACAAACTTCTGTCCCAAGCTTTGAACATCAAACTCAGAAATTAAGTTTTGCCACTTGGTCAACTTGCCAACCAATGCTGGCTTCTCTAGGAGATACCTGATGGGATTATTTTCGGTCACCAACAAGATTCGGTGATAAAGTGTGTACTGCCGCAGCCTGTGCAAGACCTAAATTAAAGCCACACAAGTTCTCTCAGCTTCTGTATAGTTCATCTCGGAAATAGTGAACTTCTTGCTCAAGTAGTATATTGCACATTCTCTCCCATCATTTGGTCTTTTCTGGGCTAGCATAGTTCCCAATGACTCGTCATGTATGGTTAAGTATAAAATCAGGGGAATTTTAGAGAGTGGGGGCACTAAGACTAGTGCATAAGTGAGATAATGTTTTATTTTCTCAAAGGCACCCCGGCACTCGGCATTCCACTTAATCTTTGCATTCTTTTTCATGAGCTTGAAGAATGGCTTCACCGTTTCAGACAACTGACAAATGAATCTTGCCACATAATTAAGTCGTCCCATCAGGCTACGGACTTCTTTGATGGTAGTCAAGAGTCGTAAATCGTAAATGGCTTTAACCTTCGACGGATCAATCTCTATGCCCCTATTACTAACCATGAATCATAATAACTTCCCAGATTTCGCTCCAAAAACGCATTTTGCGGGATTGAGGCGCAACTTGAACTTTCGAAGACATTCGAACAACCTTCGCAAGACTTTAACATGATCTTCACCACGTCTCGATTTCACAATCATGTCATCGACGTATACTTCGATTTCCTTGTGCATCATGTCATGGAATAACATGACCATGGTCCTTTGATACGTTGCCCCAATATTCTTTAAACCGAAAGGCATCACTTTGTAGCAAAAAGTTCCCCAAGGAGTTATGAATGATGTTTTGCTCATGTCTTCCTCTTTCATACGAATTTGGTTATATCTAGAAAAGCCATCCATGAAGGAGAATAATTCAAATCCCGCCATACTATCAACTAAGACATCGATATGTGGGAGCGGAAAGTCGTCTTTGGGACTTGCTCGATTCAAGTCACGATAGTTAACACACACCCTGATTCGCCCATCTTTCTTCATTACGGGTACGATATTTGCTACCCAATCAGGGTAACGAGTCACTTCGATAAAGTCTATTTTCAGTAGTTTCATCACTTCTTCTTCAATCTTCTTGAACAACTCTAGTTTAGTTCTCCTGAGTCTTTGCTTCTTGGGTGGCACATTGGGATCCGTTGGTAAAGCATGTTCCACAATTTCAGGATCCAATCTCGGCATGTCAGCATATGTATAGGTGAACACATCTTGATACTCTTTCAGGAGATTAGTCATCCTTTCCACTTCTGACTCTGAGAGACATGCCCCGATTTTTACTTCCTTGACATTCTCTACATCACCCAAATTTATGGTGATTGTTCACTCTTCGGTCAACGGCTTCGATTCTTCGTGTCGATTCCATTCGTGCTCAATCACCTTCCGATCGTCATCATCGGTGTCATCGGAATCTGAGGGACTTTCTTCATGCACATCTGAGTCACATGCGTCCTTATCATGATTATGCATAATGTAATGCCTGAAATGTGATGAGATGAGTTAGGGTAATGTCAACAACAAAGACGATGCATGTCATTTTCAAAAAAATTTGAAGTATTTTTGTAAAAATTCCAAGAACTCATCCTCATATCCTCGGATTTCCTCGTTCTTGCAAAACAGTCAAATAAGGGAGCATGTGGAGACCTAGGCCTAAGCGACCATCATAGGGCTAGTTTGATGTGTCTCCACATGTCTTTAATAAAACATGTGTCTATTTTATTTAATGAAGAGAGATAAGGCTGTATTTTAACACACATCACCCTTGACCAACGGCTCAAGATCGGGGTTGACAAAGTTTACGTTACAAATGAC
Organism: Eucalyptus grandis; assembly: GCF_016545825.1. Lineage (NCBI taxonomy): Eukaryota > Viridiplantae > Streptophyta > Magnoliopsida > Myrtales > Myrtaceae > Eucalyptus > Eucalyptus grandis. The sequence continues at coordinate 32,791,570 of NC_052619.1, forward strand.
ATGAACAGAAAACAAAGAAAGAAAAGCTACGAGATCCCACATAGGGGAGAAGACATAAAATGAAAGACTAAGCTCAACGAGAGCCACCCTACTCTTGAGGGACAGCCATAACTTCAGAGGACTCAGCTTCCTCGCATGCCATGATGGTGCATATGACGTCCTCCTCGAATAGCTCGGTCACACCATAGACATCCTCCTCTTCCTCAAACATCCTTGGGGGTCCTGAAAACGTCTCATCCAGCAACGGGGAAAGCGGGCTTTGATAGCCCTCGTCCTCTCCAGTCTAGGCAACGCATTCACTCTGGTCTCTGTACCCGCCTCGGCCTCCTCGAGCACCTGGCCTCTATGCCTTCCACGGCCTCTTCGGTTGTTATGGCCTCCTCGCTTCTCAACATATCTTAAGCCTTTTCTTTGAAATTTTTACGAGCTTCAATGGGTTTTCGCACACCCTGGCCATGCAATCCAAGACCCTCCCCAGGATTATATCCGCTTGCTAGCATGATCTTTCCCGCAGCTATAGCTAGCCTAGACAACTCGGGAGCCCTTGTGAAAGAGCCCGTAAGCACATGAATCATGGACACCAGCTTTAATGTTTGAAAGCTGGATTCCTCGGTACATTCGAGCTCTACATAAGGGATGGCCGTCTCGTGGTAGATCTTGAAATCAAACTCTCCATGGACCGTGACAAGCCTGTTGTCCACCACAAATCGTACTTTCTGATGAAAGCTGGATGCAACAGCACCCACCGTGTGGATCCATGGCCTCCCTAGTGAAAAATTAAAAGCGCTTGGTATATCTAACACTTGGAATGGGATTTGGAAAAGTATAGGGCCAATCAACAGCTCAAGTTCAATTTCCCCTATCACCTCCTTCTTCATCCCGTCAAAAGTCCGCATAGTTGACTTGCTAGTATGAATTCTTCCAAGATCGATGTCGAGACGGTGGAGTGTAGCCAACATGCATATATTGAGCACCGAACCATTATCGATCAACACTCTGCAAACAAGAATGCTCTCATGCTTTACCAAAATGTGTAATGCTTTGGTGTGATTAGGGCCCTCAGGGGGGAGATCTTCATCAGTAAAGGAGATTTGGTCCTTTAGTAGAATGGCCCTAACAAACTCTTCCAATTGGACTTCATCGATTGATTCTAGCACGTGCACCTCATTAAGGACTTTAAGCAAAATATCCCTATGTTTCTCAGTAGATTTGAATAATTCTAGGAGGGAGATTTGAGCCGGCAGCTTCTGCAGTTGATCTACCACATTGAATTCACTAGACTTTACTATAACCAAGAGTTGCTTTGCCTCCTCCTCGGTCATGGTCCTTTTTTCTACTTCTTTATCAGGGGCGTAACAACGTCCTGATCGTGTGACGGCGTCTACCTTAGTTGTTCCATAGTCCCAAGGTACAGCTTTGGGATCAAATTTGGGAGGATTCTCCAACACTATCACTCAATCTTTCCCCCAAGGTGGCAATTCTATCTTGACTGGCATTGCGTTCCCTCCCGTGACTTCAATTGCCGACATCTCCTCGACCATAAGGTCGATCACCATGGGTTCAGTGATTTCCACCTTAATATCATTAGCGGGCTCCTCATCAAGTAGTTCAATCACCATTGGGGTTATCATAGCTATCACCCATTCCTCATACAAAGCTGGAGTCTTCGAAATTCCAGGCATAACCTTCTTTGCCCGAGATATACAAGCAAACTTGCGGAAAGAAGAACCGAATGATGATGGCATTATCATGGACACGACCCCCTCCTCTTCTTCTCCATGTCGAATTACCCCCATGGCTATCATCCTACGGACGCGGTTCAACTTCTCTTCTAGAGTCACATCATCCTGACCTCCATAGTATCCTGCCAGCACTAAGGAATCGTACAACCTAGAAGCATCCACCACTAAAGGCTGTTGACTCGCCCGCGTCTCCTCAGAAATTGAGTTCACTCCCCCTGCATGATTTGGTAGAGAGTTTTGTTGCACGTTAGGTTAGGCCCTTGAAAGTCAAGATCTTCTTGTCCAAAAGCTATTGAACTTTATATCTCAACACGTTGCAATCATCTACATCATGCCCCATTTCTCCCATGTGGTATTCGCAGGTCTTGTTCATATCGAACCCGGTGAACCTCGGGGGATTGTCCCTTGGTACTTCCTTCGCGACCATCCTCTTTTCGAGGAGCATGGGCAACAGCTTTGATAGTAGGCGTGGCAGTGGAGAAAAATCCTTTTGAAAAGGCCTCTTGACATTATCATATGATCGTGACAAGCTACCTTGGACCATTATGGGCTTATGCGCGGGTGTTGAGAATGATCGAGGGAAAGGCAGCTCCTGCACAAGCGCTACTTCAATTGCGGCCTCCTTATCTTTTCTTGCCATAAATTTTTCCGTGCCTCCGGTTGAAATCTTTCTCTCAACCATTGCCCATTTGACTCCTTCACCTACCTCAACTAGTTGCAAAAATGTCTAGCAACCCGAGAACACTAACCATTGGAAGTATTCAGGGGGCAATGTCTTGAGGAACAGTCGTTTCATCTCCCTCTCATTCAAGGCCGGCTTCACTTGTGAGACCATGGTCCTCCATCTTTGCGTAAAGGCCTTAAATGGATTGTTCCTCTTCTTCTCAATACGGGCTAATTCTTCCCTCGTGGGGGTGAGCTCAGTATTAAACTAGTATTGTTGCAAGAACTCATTAGTTAAATCTTCCCAACTAGTGAGTTCTTCAATGTCCAGTGCAATGAACCACGTTAGGGCAATGCCTTCCAAGCTATTTTGAAATGTGTGTATGAGAAATGGCACGTTGTTAGCGTAGCGAGCCATCTTCCTCATGTAATATCCGAGGTGGGTCTTAGGACATCCCGTTCCGTCATATTTTCTTATGAATTCAAGCTCCTGGAAGTTCTCAGGGAAGTTCGTCTTGGTGTATGGAGACAGCCTATCAGCCCATTTCAGCTCGTAACCTTGCAAGGCACACAGTCGCTCCTCCATCTTTGCCAAATGTTTTTCACTATCTTCGCTTAGGCGAGGTGTTGGGTTTTCTTTCGGAGGAGAATCCAGATTGACGATGATTAGCGTGACAGAAGGAGCCTCCCCGGCAATTTCTTTCCTGGGGGGATCAGCAACATGCGTGCCTTCCGTCGACGCCGGAGTAGATGTTCCCGTAACAACTACAGTAGGGGGCTCCTTGAGTTTCTAGCTTATTTCAAGCATAATTGTGGTGAGTTGGGCCAGCTGGTCCTCCATCTTGGCCATGTGTATATTAGTGTCCTCGTTCTCCATTCTGACTTTCGCGCACATGCGAATTGGGGATCTTCGCTTGGCCGTGTCGACGATCGGTAAAAGACAATCAATCGATTAATACCTTAACAATGATAGATAAGTATGTATAAGCAGGGAGTAATGATTAGGCGGCGGTCCATGACAAAGATCTAATCGCCCCAATTTGCTTATTTCATTGAAAGCAGGGTTGCTATATAACGCAGGAGAAAACATGAGGGAGAACCCCTAAACAACGAAGCTAATCATGACTCTTATCTCCCGATAACGCAACTCGAGACAATTTTTTTTTTTTTAACATTATAACATGTGGGCATGGGCCCATTACATATCGCACTTGACTCAATCTAACTAACGAGGACAGCTCCCGCTTGTGACCGCCCCACTAACTCGAGTCGACTTCGAGGCACGCTCCTCGACTTCTTGGAGCTTCCTTTTGAGGCGCTTGATCTCGGCTCGGTGGATGGTCTTTAATGGCACAACGAGAATCTTTGGGCGTAGGCTCTCTAGGATTTTATGCCTAAGGATGTATTCCATTGAGGCATAGTAGGTCTTCTCTTGCCCTTCCAACTCCTCTTTGGGCCATATAAGCTTCCGAGGATGGCACATATCCCACATCAACTTGACTAATGCAACGGAGTCTTCATGATCTTGGCATCCATCAGGGAAGTCTATCCGGAGTGGGTCTTCTTGAATCATCGGTGGAAGTTGTTGAACCTCTTGGAATTGACGGGCGACTCGGGTTGGGTAATACTTGGTGACTCTGGTAATTCCCAACAAAGGAACAGGTCTAATAAGCCCACACACGAACCGCGCTTCTCGAACTCGGAGCCATTTGGCATGCCATTGGAAATATTCGGGTCCAGGGTTGGTCATGAAAGCTAACCACTCAAAATAGTGATAGTCGGGGGCAAACGTCTTCATATCTTTAAACTTCAGGATAGGGTGGCTAGAGTCAGAATGTCATTCACGGTCATTAGACTACCAAACCCTTTAACATGAGAAGAACCAAATTTGCAAGAGTTCAGGAAGAGCGTGGAAAGTTTTGTTTTTGTTTTCTTTGAAACAAGTAAGGGAAAGAAAAGTTTCAATCAGGACGGCGTTAACAAAACCCTTTCCCATACATACCTCATGAACTACCCATGCCACATAAGGGTTAATAGCATTCCTACAATGTGGGAATAACATGAACTCAAAGAAAGCTAACAGGAAGATCCTATTCTTTTGAAAAAGCTCATTTAGGAATGAAAATGGGCAAGTCTTGCGATTAGCTTTCAAAACTTTCCTCACATCATCCTCCTTAGCTCTAAGGAAATCAGATAAGGTCGATGCATGCTTAGTCCCTATAGGTGGGCCAATTAACTCATACACCAAGGGCTTTCCCATGGCAACACTGTATTCTTCCAGGGTTGGAGTGAGTTCGTGATCATTGAGTATGGACGTGCAAGTTTCGGGGCACCACACATGCGCTAACGCTTGTACTACACCAGAATGAGTTTCTATCTCTAATAGGGGAAGTAAACGTCCAACATATGATCGCACCCAATCATAGCCAATTGGATCCAATTTATTCCACCACACGCGAAGCTCGGCTTTCGGGATGGAGATGATGCGAAGGTCGGGTACCCCCATCGTATGATTAACCTAATTTATCATGGACCGACCAAAATGAAAGCAAATAAGTAAATTGTGAAGAAAAGAATTCAAGAAAAACTTACCCTACTCATTAAGCATCGATGTAAAGGTCATGGATATGTGCATGGACAGTGGTTCGATTTCTACTCTAAATGGCCCAAAATGAAGCCATGGGATCACAGGACTAAACCAACAAGCTCGTGGCTAGATCGTGTTACCCATGACTCCGGCTTTATCAAAGGACCGACCCATGTCACATGCTCGTAGACTAGGGTGGGGACCTCTGACATCAAAAAAGAAATTTTGGGGTTAAGGTGGGCGACTCGTACGACATGCTTATAGTCGGAGTGGTATCCACCTCAACACCATCCTAAATGACCTATGCGGCCCAAGTTCGGTGGCAGGTAATGTGTGCTATAGTGTAGTGCAATGCAGGGGACTCATGCATGACAATTTAAAAACAATCAACATTTCAAACATAGATAAACCATTCACTCTTGCACCCTCTACAAAACAAAGGTTAGAAATCACCACCCCATAAACAATCAACATTCGACATGTTATGGATGCACATAATATCTTCGCTGCTAAACAAAAATATTTTTGAACAAAATTAATTTTGACCTAAGTCCTTTAAGGTTTAAAATCAAGTCCCCAACGAAGTCGCCAAGCTGTCGCGACCTACCCTCGGGGGGAGGAAACAGGTTTAGGGGTATTGCCTAAAGAACGGGCCTAAGGCCCATGATTAAGCGTGAGCTCTCCCAAGCCCATACCCCGTGTGACATTTGGATATTTCCTATGAATTTTGCAAAAATGAGTCGCCACTAGCCCATTGGGGTCGGCTACAAACCAAGTGAGGCATGGGAGTGTACCTGACTTCCTACGCAACTAGAGAATCTAAGGTTGGGGACTTAATTACATTAATTGGTCAATTAATGCCCTTTCAGTACCTAATCTTGTTCATTTTAACAAAATGATTTTTTGTCAGGCAGTTTGGATTGATTTTACTCATCCACAAACATATTAAAGTGATCATACGGGTGTAATCTAAATACGTACTATTAAACATACCATATGACTACACACATACCATTAAACATAACAAGATATACAATCTAAACATGCGATATAATCAAAATAAATACATAATTACACTTAAAACGACAACACCTAGCAATTTTTAACCAAACTCTAGCATTTTTTTAATTTTCGAAAATTTTTAATTTTTTAATTAATTAATTAATTTTAATTTTTTAATCATTAATTTACTTTTTTTTATTTTAAAATTTTTGAATTTTCGATTTTTTTAAAGAATTTCCGATTTTTTTATTTTTCTTTTTTAAAATTAAAATTTTTTAACATTTTTTTTATTTTCGAAATTTTTTTTTTTAAATAAATTTTGGGATCGAACCGGTCGGATCCGGTCTAATCCGACCCGGTTTGGCCCGGTCACAGAGTCGGGTCGATCGGAGACCGGACCGGGTTTGGTCCGGCTGGGAGACGAGCTGATTGGCCCAATCGAAGCCTTCAATTAAATTCAAATCAGGCCCAACCTAGTCTAAATTTTTTTGTTTTAAAACAAAGCCCACAAACCCTATGCACTAAAACAGCCCAAAATGAAGCCCATTCCTCTATTCCTATTTTTTAATCTTTTTGTGCTTTTGTTTTGTTTTGTTTTTCTTTTTCTTTTTACCCCATTTTCGATCGTCTTCTTCGGGGCCTCCCCTCCCGCAGCCGCGACACGCCGAAGCTTCTGCAGCTCCTTTACCGGTCCGACGCCGACAACACCACGAGTTCTGACCGCCCTAAGGAAGTCGTCGAACCACTGCCGCTCACCGGTCGTCCCCCTCGACCGGCGCCGGTTACCTATTCTGGCAACCCCTAATCTATTTCTGATGAAACGAGTCCTCAGTCCAACTACATGCCAATATCTTGCGCAAACCGTCTGAAAACACAACAAATTAGGGCAAAGCAACAAGGATTCAGCAAACATGGGGGGAAAATGAATAGGTCCGGTGTTAAAACGCGAGCTACTCCTCGGTCTTCTTTGAGGAATTTTGTCGAACACATGGTTTGCACTACCGAACTTGAAGGATTTCAGCTCAACCGAACACCAAACACTCTTTAGGGGTCTCAAGATATAACGTATAAGGACAGGGGAGCAAAGAGCAAAGGCGACATGGACCGGAGCTCACGAGAATCGGTCGACTGTGAGCTTCGGCCCACCGTTTTCCGGAAACTAGACCGCGGGGTTCGGGAGACCTACCTCGTCCGGTGATGGGCTATGGCGGACAACGGTTGGTGAACGAACTTCTAGTGATGACGAGCTGCTCCCTCGAGCTTCCTACCTCTGATTCAGCCTCTCTTTCCCTCCGTGTTACTCTCTCGCTCGCTATCAGCCTTGTGTTTTTTTTTTTTTGTTCGGATCCTCTCCTCTGTGTCGATTCTGTTCTTCGGTTTTTATGCCCGGCCAGCAAGCGCGCATGGCTCCTGTAGCTGCCAGCTTGCCGGCTAGACTGCACGCCCGACCCGCGGATCACGCCGTTCGCCTGTCACCGATCCTCTGCTGCCCCTGTTTTTGCTGCCCTCCTGCTGCTTTGTCTTCTGCAAGTCTTCGAGCGAAGACCAGCAGAAGAAAAGAAAAAAGGGATGGGCCGGTCGAAAGGAGAGAATGGGCCAGGCCCAACTCGCAGGGGAAGAAAAAAGAGAGAGAGAGGCGGGTCGGGCCATGGTCGAATCCGACCCAACCTGACCATTTTCGTTTTTTTTTTCAAATTTTTTTTAACTCTCTTTTTTGAATAATAACCCTTTTTGTGACTAATTCCTAACCTTTAACACTACTTTAAATTAATTAATTTCAGTAAAAAATTAGATCTCAACAAGATGCAATTATAGAACATATAAGTGGGTAAAATTCGTGCCAAAACAACCGACCACGTGATTCATGTTACTAGTGATAAAAACTGACCACAGGTTTCATGTTCTTGAAAATTCAAATGACTAAAGTACTAACATAAAATTAAACTTAAGGAGCAATTACTAGTGATAAAAAAAAAGTTAACAAGAAGAAAACTTCAGGTTATCAAAGAGCCACCATGTTCTGTAATAGCAAATATTTCATAAATAACTTATATAGACAACTAACTATGAGTTTCATGTCTTTTATGAGAGCCATCATCACCAACCCGACCGATGATATGGATTTTATGGTGATTCTATTAATTAAGTAATATAGCCAATGGAATAAAATATTAAAATCATCACAAAAAGTATTTTTTTTTTTTTTGTACCGTCATTGCAGATATTTCTTAAATAAATGAGCAAACAACCGCCATAATCGTCACCATAAATTATGATTTTTTCTATCATAGCATCATCTTCTGAAATTAATCCCATCTTCTTTTGTTCCTTTTTTTGTCTAAAAAAATAAACTTATCTCACCAAATTCACTTCTTTTTGGGAAAAAAAAGTGTCACTAATGTATCTACCAACTCATTCTTAGAATTTGTCTCTCAACGTGCTAATTTAATCAACTGATAGTCAATCGGTCAAATGAAAGGGGAAGGAGAGATGAGAGATCAACAATCAAATTCGATCCTAGAAAATTGTGGTGTAATAAGGAAAAGATTATTGCTATAAAACTATTCTTAATTTGGGAAGATCATTGTTTGGAGGGAATTATTGGGCGGAAAATGGCGAGATGATAATCTATTTAATGTTCTCCATAAGAAGATCTCTCGCACTAGGGTGGGAGACCCCACAATGTCAACCTTGTATTTCCTCTCCGTTGGGAAAAAAATAAAAGGGAATTAGAGGACCTCACGATGGTAAAGGTAGACATCATGTCAAACTTTTCAACCTTGACTTCCACCAAATAAGGTAAGTATAATAGCCTCCCATGTCTGAGGTGAGTGAAGGTATTTGAAAATCCCATTGCTGAGTTGGTTTGCCTTTAGGCAACGGGAAAATTATCAAAATAGTCTTAAACCTATTACAATTGTGTCAATTCAGTCCTAAAAAAATTTTTTTTTACCAAATGAGTCATAAACCTTTTACAATTATTTTCGATCAGTCCATCCGATCAAAATTGGCTAGCCGGCGCTGACATAACAGTTGGCCAACGCTAGTGATAATTTTTTTAATAATATTTTTTGAAATATTTTATTAGTTTTTTTATTTTTATTTTTTCCTTTTTTTCCCTTTTTTTTTTCTTCTCCCTCTTCCTCCTTCCTCCTCCTTTGCTCATCCCTCCTTCTTTCCTTTGGCTCCGGTGACTGGCCAAATGGGAGGGCTAGCCGTCGCCGAATTGAGGTGGCCAAGCTAGCTCGCCTCGCCGTCACTGGGCGAGGGCAAGCTCGCCCAACCATTGGCGGGGCAAGCCCTTGCCAAATCCCGACGAGGGGGCCTTGCCATCGCCGGGTCTGGCGAGGCAAGCCCCGCCAGTCAACGAGCTCGTGCCTAGCAATGGCGAGGCGAAACCCCACCGAATCTAGCGAGGCGATCCGATGGGCTCACCTTGCCTAGTCGGCGAGCTCGCACCCAGTGACGGCGTGGTGAGCCCCCGCCAAATCCGGCGAGGGCTCGCCTCGCCCAGCTAAAAGTTCCAAAATTTACACTTAAGTACTAAAATCAGAGAATGATAGAACACTTAAGTGCCAATGGTGAAAAATTCCGGGCTAAATTACTAGCATGACATTTTCCCACTACCATTTTTATTGATGTGACAAATTTTAAAAAAGAAATTATCCATGTGGCAATTCTTTTTTAAAAACTATCAACATTAATAAAAAGCCCCTAAAATTAATTTTAATATAAATAGTAATTAAAAATAAATTAAAAGCTAGATTATTTGTAAATAAAAAGGAAGGAGAAGGGGAACAATAGGTTCAGCGAGGGCCTCGGTCCTTGCCACCGCCGCTCCACCATCTCCGAAAAGAGCCGGCGATGGTGGGGCAAGTGTTTGCTAAGGTTGCGGGCCCCTAGGCAGTGGCCAACAACCTTAGTTGACCACCGGCTCAGATCTAGGGTAAGAGTCGCGGCCCTCCCCCAAATCCGACGAAAGTTGTCGGTCGACGCTTGCCCCACCGTCGTTGGCCCTTTCGGCGATGGTGGGGTGGTGATGGCGAGGGCCAAGGCCCTCACCGAACTTGCTATTTCCCCTTCTTCTTTCTTTTTGTTTTTTTAATATTTATAATTTAGTTTTCTACTTTATTTATAATTAATATTAAATTAATAAATTTATGGGCAAAATGACATTGTTTTGCACTTTCATTGTTGAGTTGGCTTTCGACGAGCCATAGAGATCATATATATTATTAAAAAAATGTCACGTCGGATTTTCAGCTACTCTCGCCAAATTTGGTATTGAAGTGTCTCATTTTTTAAAAAAAAATAGCATTAAATGTACTTTTTGGAACTTTTAACACTAAAGTATCTACCTATGCCAAGTTTTGACACTTTCACTATCATTTCTTCCTTAGACTCATATTGATTCGGGGCGGGCCAAGAAAGTTGTCACATAATAGCACTTAGAAGTAGTTATGAGTTCCAACCCGAATGGTCAAGTCTCCTCAAGGATATCCACGGCAAACCATTCTTCCCTGTTGGGGCAAATTCCCTAGAGCGATCCCGAGACGCAAGGCAAAACCAACATGTGGTGACCGATCAAGGAATGGCTCGATGCGCAGAGGAAAGGTACTGTAGTGTACATGGCATTCCGGAGCGCAGCCAAATCGAGCCAAACCGAACTGACTGAAATTGCCCTAGAGCTAGAGCTTTCGGGGTTACCATTTCTCTGGGCACTCAAGACCCGGCTCGGCTCGGCCGACAACAAGTCGGTCGTGTTGCCAAATGGTTTTGAGGAACGAGTCAAACGGTGAGGCATGGTTTGCAAGAGCAGCTCAATATACTCACGCACGAGTCGAGGGGCGGGTTCTTGACTCATGCCAGGTGGAGTTCAGGCGTGGAGGCGCAAAGCTTCGAGAGAGCCCTACTACTTTTCACATTCTTGGCGGATCAAAGGACTGAGTGCGAGGTTCTTGGAAGTGAGACAGATTGGGTATTCGATACCGAGAAACGAGTCCGATGGGTTGGTCACAAGGCAATTAGTGGCCGTGTCGCTGAGGCTGGTGATGGTGGAAGAGGAGAGTAGGGTTTACCGAGAGAAAAAGAAGGAGACGAGGCCTATTTTTGGAGACAAGGACATCCAAAAACGTTATGTCGACAACCTTCTGAACTATTTGAAGGAGCACAGGCTTATGAACCGCCTAAAATCATATGGGATTTCCACGTGAGCCAAGAAGCTATGACGTGGTTTGAGCGTTCTTAGGCGTGCGTATCTTGTGCTTCTGCTGAGTTATTCAATGTTTGGCGAGACAAAGGTGGTTTGCGTCCTATGTGAAACCGAGTGTGCGCTTTCGTAAGGAAGAATTTTAAGAAGAAAGTAGTGTGTGCATACAAGGTATAATCAATCAATAATATAAATCATGGGTATATACTCCACATAACTTTATGTTTAAAATTTTGAAAACCATCGCTTTTAATTGACTTGCTTCTCCATAATGCCATGTGACGTGGCCTCTACACAAAACACCTTTTAATTAGGACTTTGAATATTCTTTGCCAAATAGTTTCTTGAGCAGAAGTATTATTTTGCAAGAGACGGAGATTTATACCGGAGGAGTTGAAGATTTGAAAGTCAACTCAAATGCGATAATGAAAATGCTCACCGCCCATTACAGTCCATTTCGGAATATAACAAATGTAACTCACGCTGAAAGTAATTCACTGAAGAGATAGAGAGGAGAACTTTAATCAAAGAGTACAAATCCAAAATATCATTAAAATACTCGCTCACCCTCAAGAAAACTTTAGAGGAGTTTACACATACTTTAACTTGGTACAACCTCCAAGCATAGGCATATCTCAAGACTCTTATAATACCCAAGACAAAATCAACAATCCTTAGAAGATATATATATAAATTGACTGTTGACACTACTCCAGGAATAAAAACATTAGACTGGAACCGGCGTTTTCAACCATATATTATTTGACCATATTGAAGCACAGAAACCCTTCAAAATATCTAAACAAAGTGATCCTTAATAGATGGACTTAACCTTTATGTTTGCATTGAGTGTTGACGAGGCTCTTGCTCCTCACTGACATTTTGTTGGGTATGGTAATACCAGTCCAATACCCTGAGTCCATGTACTGTCCCCATTCAAGGTCCTACCTGATTTGGGTCACATGTCCATAAAAAATCCAATTCCAAAATTCTCCCCCTGCCCCTCTCCTCTCCTTTCTCAAGCTTCTGCACACAGACCACCCACCCTTGCCACCACGTGCCCACCGCCTCGCGACGGCCATCTTTAGCGGATTGTCATTGGCCTTCGTCAGCGGATGCCGTCGCTTGGATTGGCACGCTGCTTGTCTGACCAGCGGCTACCCCATCACTTTTCTGTGGCTAAACTGAACCTTCAATCAACCAAGGATAGATCGCATAACAGCAAAGCTGTTCAAGAAATGATCGATCAGAGAAAGAGTGAAGGAGGTGCTAGTAGTGTTGAAATCTGAGATTCAGAAAGCTGGTTCGCAACAATGCATGGATGTGTTTGGCGGGTCAACCATGGTTGCACCTTCATTAAGTTTAAAAGAAGTGCTTCATCTTTGTCAAAATTATTTTACTCGGTTTGAAGATGAAGAGGTGGATAAGTTAATGTTAGAAATCCTCAATTCTAGACCAGGCAGTGAGCTAGCAGTGGAAAGAGTGGTCACAAAGAGGTCAGATAAACGAGGTTAACCAATTATACAAATAGTGATCAAGTTTCTCGACCGAAATCATCAAACGTTCAAACTGCTTGTGACTCGAAGTGGGGAGTGGCATAGGCCCAAAGTACAGAAGTAAAGGGTGCCCGTATCAAAGAGGCTTAGTAGGGTGCACCGACCAGCCAAAGGCCATCAGGGCATAACAAAGACTCAGTAAAGGAGATGGCAAAGAATACGACAGGCCGAAAGAACGAAGAATGTGGTAGTGAAAGGATGGGTAGAAAAAGGCTAGCAGGATGCTGGTGAGGGTTTGGGCCAATCCAAGCGGGGAGAGGTCATAAGGAGCTACAGTTTGGCACCCTGCCAGCATTAGCGAAGAAAAAAGAGTGATTTGGTTACTCTTTCCCCTTCTGCCAAGAAGACTGGCTCTCACTCATTCTTTGAGGCCTTTGGATTCACACCCCCCCCCCACTCTCTCCCCCACTCTACACCGTGATCCTCCCCCTCCCTTCCTCCCCTGCTGTCACACCGTCGACGCGCTGAGAACCGAGGGCGAGGCGCCGACAAGCCGATATCCAAGCTCAAATCGTGCCAAGTGTTGAATATCTGCTCAAGCGAAGCTCATCCAGTTCTTTGCTTGAATTCGTTCGGAGACGACAACCGCGCTCCATCAACCCATCTTTTGTAGCACTAATTTAATGCACACAAAGGCTGACTGGGTTGGAAAAATATTGAGAAAACATCTTAATATGGCACGAAACAATAATAATAATAATAATAATAATAATAATAATAATAATAATAATAATAATAATAATAATAATAATAATAATAATAATAATAATAATAATAATAATAATAATAATAATAATAATAATAATAATAATAATAATAATAATAATAATAATAATAATAATAATAATAATAATAATAATAATAATAATAATAATAATAATAATAAGGTATTCGGATGCAAATGACTAAAGTACTAACACAAACTTAAACTTAAGGTTCCTACCAAAAAAAAAAAAAACTTAAGGAGCAATTACAAGTGATTAAAAAAAAAAAGTTAACAAGAAGCAAAATTTGAGTTATCAAAGAGCCACCATATTCTGTAATAGCAAATATTTCATAAATAACTAATATAGACAACTGACTACGAGTTTCATGTCTTTTATGAGAGCCATCATCACCAACCTGACCGATGATGTGGATTTTATGGTGATTATATTAATTAAGTAATATAGCCAATGGAATAAAACATTAAAAATCATCACAAAAAGTATATTTTTTGTGTACCGTGATTGCAGATATTTCTTAAATAAATGAGCAAACAATCACCAAAGTTTTATAGATATATAATCGTCACCATAAATTTTATGACTTTTTCTATCATAGCATCATCTTCAGAAATTAATCCCATCTTCTTTTATTCCTTATTTTGTCTAACAAAAATAAACTTATCTCACCAAGTTCACTTCTGTTTGGGAGAAAAAAAAAGTGTCACAAATGTATCTACCAACTTATTCTTGAAATTTGTCTCTCGATGTGACAACTTAATGAACCGATAGTCAGTCAATCAAATGAAAGGGGAAGGAGAGATAAGAGATCAACAATCGAATTCAATCCCAAAAAATTGTGGTGTAATAAAAAAAATATGCTATAAGACAATTGTGCGGAGGGAATTATTGAGCGGAAAATGGCTAGATGATAATCTATTTAATGTTCTCCATGAGAAGATCTCTCGCCCTAGGATAGGAGACCCCGCCATGTCACCCCTATATTCCTTCTCTATTGGGAAAAAAAATAAACAGAAAATTAGGGGGTCTCACAATGATGAAGGTAGATATCACGTCAAGATTTTTAACCTTAGCTACCATCAGATAAGATAAATATAGTGACTTCCCATGTTTGAGGTAAATGAGGATAGTTGAAAATCCCATTGCTAAGTTGGCTTGCCTTTAAGCAATTGTAGACAACCCCAAGCCAACTCAATATCTCTGGTAAAAAAAAATGTTAAATTATGTCTCAAGTTTGAGCTCATTAGACAAATATGCATAAGTATGGCCAAATAAACAAAGTTCATGGGAGATTTGTGATGTCTTTGAATTTTGATCAGCCATTAGTCCTAGCTCCATGCGTAGAAGGAAGAAGCTAAAGAAAGGCGCATGAGTGGTTTAAGTTCTTTGACTTTCAGGTGGGCAAGCGAAGTCAAAGAAGAGTGATTTGCCTCAGCCGAAAGGGTAGGCATCCACAATCTTCTGCATTAAATAAAGAGACCCACAGCCTGCAGCACATGCCTGCAGCACATGCATGAAGAAGAACCCTATAGCGTTGTCTTCTCTCCAGCAACAAGAGTTTTGAAGACGGCGGCCCACCTCATAGGCACGCGTTATTATCACTCATCTATTCTGCCTCATTGAATGCGTGCCCATGCACATGCACGATCTGCATGCATGCCTACAAATATGGTGGGCGTGGGTGAGGATTGTGGGCTTGTCTAGTGGGTGCCTGTGCTGCATTTAATGAGACCAATTACTTTCATTTTTGTCCTGTTTTTCTGCTCTCCTTGCTAAAAGGAGAAGACGTCTGAAGATGCAGAGAGAGCAAAAAGGAAAGAGCTCGAGAGAGAGTGAGAGGCGTGAGCTTAGAGAGGTTTGCGCAAAGTCAAGTCTATTGAGTTGAGTTGTTAAACACTGTGAGTATTGGGTATAAAGTAGGCTGAGAAACACTTTAGTGTATAAGTGATTGTAATTCTATAATTCTCCGATTTATAGTGAATTATTTTACTGGCTCTCTTTGTGGACGTAAGTTCTTATATTCGAACTGAATCATGTAAATTTCTGATGTCCTTTTATTGTTCCTCATTTTATTTTTGTCGATTTCTATAGCTTCCGATATAATTGCAAAATTACAATATGCTTCTGATGCGCCACCTATTCTAACAAGAAGATCTCTAGCAAACACGACTTCCAATGCCTGCAACATAATTAATTAAAGAGTCCGAAAAAAGATAACGTAAGATAATGCATTGCCACAAACGTCATGGATGACAAAAGTTTCTTGAATGATGCTCTATTTATAGAACTTCATGGTCTTATAAGCTCACAAACTTGTCAATACCCAGTACAGCGTTGTAGCTTCTGCTGAGCTCTCCATATTTTCGTCTATTGCGAAATGGCCGAAACACGTGACAGTCTCCACATAGTGATGCTTCCATGGTTAGCCTTTGGCCACATGATGCCATACTTGGAGCTAGCCAAGTTGATGGCCGGAAAGGGTCACCGGATATCGTTCCTATCAGCCCCGAGAAACATAGATCGCATCCCTAAACCCCCTTCAGACCTCGCCTCTCTCATCAGCTTCGTGAAGCTCCCCTTACCAGCCGTCGAACACTTGCCAGAAGGCGCCGAAGCCACCAGCGACTTGCCCTACAACAAGATCCAATACCTCAAGAAGTCTTACGACATGCTCCAAGAACCCGTGGCCCAGTTCCTCGAATCTTCGGATCCCGATTGGATCATGTACGATTTCGCCCCGTATTGGGCCGGCTCGATCGCTTCTAGGCTCGGTATAAGGAGTGTTTTCTTCAGTATTATGACTGGTGCCTGCTTGGGCTTCCTTGGGCCAGTATGGGCTTTAAAGGGGGGAGACTACAGAAAAACTCCGGAGGATTTCACGAAGCGCCCCAACTGGGTTCCGTTCCCGACAAGGGTCGCATTCCGCCACTTCGAGATCAAGAAGATTTTCGATGCGGTTATAGGCAATGCGTCGGGCGTCACAGATTTATATCGCTTTGGGGCAGGCCAAGAAAGTTGTGACATAATAGCACTTAGAAGCAGCTATGAGGTCGAACCCGAATGGTTGAGCCTCCTCAGGGATATCCACACCAAGCCAATCTTCCCCGTTGGGCTACTACCCCCACGCGATCCCGAGACGCGAGGCGAAATGGACTCGTGGCGGTCAATCAAGGAATGGCTAGATTCGCAGAAGAAAGGTACCGTGGTATATGTGGCATTTGGGAGCGAGGCCAAACCAAGCCAAATCGAATTGACTGAGATCGCCCTAGGGCTAGAGCTTTCGGGGTTACCGTTTTTCTGGGTACTCAAGACTCGGCTCGGCTCATCCGACACCGAGTCGGTCGTGTTGCCGAACGGTTTTGAGGAGCGAGTCAAAGGGCATGGTGTGGTTTGGGATAGCTGGGTGCCTCAGCTCAATATACTCGCGCACGACTCGGTGGGCGGGTTCTTGACTCATGCCGGGTGGAGTTCGGTGGTGGAGGCGCTAAGCTTCGAGAGAGCCCTTATACTTTTCACATTCTTGGCAGATCAAGGACTAAATGCGAGGTTCTTGGAGGAGAGACAGATTGGGTATCCGATACCAAGGAATGAGTCCGATGGGTCGGTCACAAGGCAGTCCGTGGCCGAGTCGCTAAGGCTGGTGATGGTGGAAGAGAAGGGTAGGGTTTACCGAGAGAAAGCAAAGGAGATGAGGCCTATATTTGGGGACAAGGAGATCCAAGAACGTTATGTCAACAACCTTCTCAACTATCTGAAGGAACACAGGCCTGTGAAACACCTGAAATCAAAGGGGATCACAATATGAGGCAAGAAGTTATGACGTGGTTCAAGTGTCCTCAGGAATGTCTGGTGCTTCTGCTGAGTTATTCAATGTTTTACAACAAAGGTGGTTTGCTTTGTACGTAAAACTAGATGTGTTCTTTTGTTACGTCAAGGAGAAAGTGGTTTATGTATCAATCGCTCAATGGACAAAGCATAATTGATCAATAATCATATTGTTTGCAATCCAAAAAACTATTGAGTTTGAATTTTGAATTCTCTTACTTTTGATTGACTTACTTCTCAATATATCAATGCCATGCAGCTACAAAAAGTACCTTCTTCGAATTGGGACTTTGGATATTCTTTGCCAAATAGTTTCCATGAGCAGCACAATTATTTTTCTAATGACATAGATTGATACTGGAGGAGTAAGAGATTTTAAAGTCAACACAAATGTGACAACTAAAATGCCCACCACCTATTGAATCCACCTCAGGATATGGAAAACGTTAGTCAACGCTTAGAGGAATCCGCCAAAGAGGTCAAGAGTTAAGTTAAAACGGTAATCAAACAGTTCAATTCCAAAGTACCGTTAAAAACCTTCAGTGAACCTTACAGGATTTTATATAGACTTAACTTGAAACAACACTCGTAGGCATGTCTCAATACTCTTATAATATTAGTTTCCCAAACAAGAACAATCCTTATACAATATATAATAGAAAATTGACTCTTGATTGGACTAGACATTCGTTAGATTGGACTCAATAAAAAATTCATTAGTGATGCTTCCATCGCTGGCCTTTGTCCACATGATCCCAGCCAAGTGGATCACCAAAAAGCGTTACCAGATACCATTCCTATCAAAGCCCAGGAACATAAATTCGTTACAAACGAGACTTTGACAAAGGATAAGGCACTAAAAATTTTAAAACTTATCACAAAACTACAATTTGTCTTAAAACTTGTGAAAAGTGTAATGAAATCTTGAAACTTTTCAAATTAGTATGATTGAGTCCTTCCATTAACTCCGTCAAACTTGCCTAACAAAAAATGTTGAAGTGGCTTATTTTAATCATTTCTCTCTCTTACACAACAATTAGTCTAATTAAAAATATCCACATATGCAAAACCATGACGCTTTGTATAATTCACTTATCCAAAACGATGTCTCTCCCTCTTCATAGTCGAACTTCGTCCCCTTCCTTCCCCAATTGAGGACACGGTTCGAACGTGAAGCCCCAAACTCAACATCGTCTCTGGAACATCTCTTCTTCTTCCCAAATTGAAGTCTTCTGACCTAACCTCCAAGCTCAACGTTGTCTCCCTCTCTGAACGAAATTAACACTCGTCTCCTTTTGAACCCTAAGCCCCAAATCAAGTTGATGATTTGGAGTTCTCTTGTGATTTAGGTCCCCTCGAGAGTTGGAATTCGACACCCATTGTAATCTGAAGTTCATAGAGTTCGAGTTTAATGCCCATCGCAAGTTCGCATTCTCTTCTTCGTTGACCGTGAGTTTATGCAAAGACCCATCGCGCGGTAGTCTCAGCGGCAGATCACATGGCATTGACGACGAAGATGGCGATGGTGACTATCTCTACTCCTCACGCAGGTAACGCATTGTTATCTCAATTTGAGCTTGATTGGAGTTTATAATTGTCATCATCTTACTGTAGTTGAGAAACCACAAACTAATGGTGGAACCAAAACCACACTACCCGCAAACCAATATTGGTGTCTGAGCCAGGTATGGTAAGGTTTGTATAAAGAGCCAAGCAAGTTTGGTTGGTTTTGGATATTTTTCCAAACCATACCTTTTAATAAAATGAAAGCCAAAGTCAAAGTTAGAGCTAGAGTCTTGTTCGGTTGGCTTTGCGCATTTGTCCTAACCGACTTCTACTAAAGTCATGCAAGTACAATTTCTAATACTAAAATTATGGCCAACGTTGCCTCACAAAAACTATCCATCTCTACTTTTGATGGGAACAGCTATTGACTATTGGACCATTTTGTTGGTGTTAGGGAAATCCCTTATGATGTTTTGAAGATGACAAAATAAATCAAAAGCTACTAACATGTTTAATGGTTAAGTAATAGACCATGCAGATGATAAAACATGTAAAGGATATTGTCAAAGTGTGAAGACGATCAGAAGACTGAACGGAACATATGCCCAAAGTATATTCTGAAGATTTCCAGACTTCTATGTCAAAGTCTTAAAACTGCCGGACTTTAGTGTCAAAGTTACGTTTTACATCGAAGTCCGTTTATTCGACAAATTCCGGACGTAACGTGAATAATGAACCGGAAGACGGACTCTATCTTTGAAGCTGAACAGGAAGACAGACTCTATGTTGGAGCTGAACTTATTCGAGACGGTGTTCGAGACCTTAAAGCTAAATCTGTTCGAAGCGGAATATGTTCGGACTTCATTGCAAAGTCTATCGCACTCGGACTCAGATTGTAAAGTCTATTGTTCTCGGACTTTACATCCGAACTCGACGTAACGTAACTCAAGCCCAATCATATAACGGCTAGTGATCTGGTTTTGATTCCACATCAAGATTGATTTGATTGACTCAATCTATTTGATTGACAATTGGATCTTGAGGACAAGATCTTTCTATACAAAGAAGCTTTACTTATGAAAACCAAGATTCCGTTTGTATGGGCGATCGGAATCAATTTGGGATTCTACCTTTGTCACTCAACGGCTACCAAATCTTCTAGATACAGAGCTGTCCAATGGGTATATTGGAAGACGATTCTCCGGGATACTGTCCAACAGGTAGTTTGGAAGTGGAGGAGTATTTAAGGAGATCATGGACCGATGAGCAAGTAAGAGACAGAGCGTAGAATTTATAATTCCAAAGTCTGAGCGACCTTCGATCATACACTTGTCTTTGGAGAGCTTAAACGTTTGTGATCATGAGAGAAATACCAAAAATAGTGACTTAGTGAGATAATGTGATCTACTAAGTGTTTGCACTCGAAGTTGTAATCTCTTATTGATTGCATAGTGGAATCCAGCCAAGAAGGCCGTTAGCGTGGGAGAGTGGACGTAGGCTTGGATTAAGCCGAACCACTATAATTTATGTGTTCTTATTCTTTTCCCTAACTCCTTTGTTTGAAGTTTATTTTATTCCGCATATATTTGCCAAGATTTAGTTTAAACACCTATTTACCCCCCTCTAGGTGTTAATACTAGCACTCTCAGATGGTTCAAGATATATGGGCCATTGTTAAAGAAATATATAAAAGACTTGAAAGAAGATGCAAGTGTTTCAAGATATATGGGCCATTGTTAAAGAAATATATAAAAGACTTGAAAGAAGATGCAAGTGTTTCAAGATATATGGGCCATTGTTAAAGAAATATATAAAAGACTTGAAAGAAGATGCAAGTGTTTCAGTATTGTAACTACAAAAGGATGCAATGGCTCTTGGAGCAAACATCGCAACCAAAAAAGGAAAGTTTGGGACACATTATAAGTTAAATTTCAAGGAAAGTTTTGGACATTATGAAACATGCTTGGAGTATGACGAAAAATAGGGAAGTGTTATAATTTTTGTACAGTGCTAACTTTGGTGTTGAAACTTTTTGTCAAATCATTTAAATATTATTTAATAAAAGTCACTTAAATGCCAACTTCAATTCAGGATGCCGGAAATCTGAATGTTTTATCAATTGCCTTGATCAACGTGCCTAGTTAGCATTAGCCCTAAACAATGTTGTCTAAATATTTTGCTCAAATAGAAACCTAATTTAAACAAATCAAGCTAGTTCCCTAAAAATCTTCAAACCCTAATCAGAAACCCCGAAATTAAGAGCTATATTTTGCAATGGAGAGCGGAAGCCGCACAAGTGGCTCAAATTCATTTCAGCAAGCAATAGGTTTGTTTCAATGTGGACAAAACACTCACCTTTTCCCTTATGCAAGATTCCTCCCTCGGGCACGAAGCCCCAATTTCTTTCCTTTAAGCACCAAGCCCTAATTCTTCCCTTCGACCACATGCCCTAATTATTTCTATCGCCGGTCGAGCGAGTGAAAGAAGATGACGATGGTCGAGTAACCAAGTGAGACAGAGACGACATGCAAGCAAGCGAGGGTGACCAGCGACTTCGAAGAGTGAGCGTGAAGTCAAGGAAAAGACAACGGTCAGGGATAGAAGTTTAAATTGTCACTGTTTTTAAAGCAAAAACAAATTTATGGTCGTATTCTTTATGTCCTATTAGGGTGAATGTGGAATCGATCTTTCTGCAAATGACTATAACGCTGAGTCGTGTTGGTGAAGTTAAGAATAACCAAGAGTACGAGAATACAAAAAGTATTGCTTTCTTTTTGTTTTTTAACCTTTCTTGAGCTTGAACTTTTCCAACTTCAGTTCTAGGTTTATATATTTCTGGGGTAGTAAGATGTACCGCTTTCACATTTTTTTTTTAATTAATTTGTAATTTTCTAATAACTTGTTAGTCGCAAGATTATATACTTGACTCTTGGACCATGTCGTCACTTCCTGTTTGTGACATAACTGCACATTGTCCTTCATGTGTTTATGCATCAGATTTGCTGACAATAATGATGAAGCTAAATTTTCATAGAGAAATAGATACATTACTCGAACTAGTGAGTACCACACCTCATTATTATTGAAAGGGACACAACGTATAGACCTGAATTTCCGACTTGAGATTAAGCGAAAAGTACTTTTCTTAAACTAGAACGAAAATACCTTCGTTGATATATTAAAATTAAGCTCCTAGGTTCCTCGAGATTTATTGATAAGAGGATGTGCGATGACTAGCTGTTTCATCATGAATGATTGTTGAATTAGCTATATCCCATCGTAGTTTGATTAAGCGTTAGACTACGGTGCACTTTGACTTTGTTGAAGTTTTGAACGATTTTTCTAGAAAAGCCTAGTAGACTCTACAAGCTTCTAGACTAATGCGTGGTGGTTGAAGATTGTGGCCAAGGATAAAAACAAGAAGAAAATCTAACCGGAGCCTATAAGTAGGCTTGGATGCTCGTTCATGTGTTCACAAGAAATCAACCAGAAAAAGCTACAAACACACGTGCGCACACTTTAATATCAACGTTTATTCCATATACCAACACCAGAAACTAAGGGCGTGCATGTTTATGTTCTTTTTTCTTGTTTATGAATAAAAATTTTGTTTTTTTTGTTCCCGAGAAAAAAAAAAAAAGAACAGAAACGCGTTTATTTGCGTTTTTGTTCAAAATCTTTTTTTTGTTCCCGGAACAAAATTGGAATGGAAATAAGGAACAAAAAAAAAAAGTTATTTTTTTGTTTTAGAAACACTTTGAAGAATAATTTTCTCTCTCATTTCTTTTCTTCTTCTTTTCTTCTTCTTTTTTCTTTGGTCGAGGCCGGCGACCTCGCCAAAGCATCGCCAGCCCCTGGCGAGGCTCGGCCTCACCGCGCCAGGGGAGGCTCAGCCTCGTCGTGGCTGGGCGAGGCTGCTGGCCCCCGTTGGCCGGTCGCCAGCCTCGGCATGGCCGTCAGCCGATCGCCAGCCTCGGCATGGCCGGCGACCGATCAAAAGAAGAAAAAAAAAAGAAAAAAAAAAAGAAAGGAAAAAGGAAAAATATTTAAAAATATTAAAACATTAAAAGAAACAAAAAAAAAAGAATATAAATATACCAAACGTGTTTCTATTCATTTTTTATTCCTGAATAAGTTTACCAAACGCGTCTTTCGATAAAAATTGTTCCGCAATGTAAATGATGTTTTCTATTTTTGTTAAGAACAATTTTTTAACAGAAACACAAACAAACGCACCTTACAGACTTGCAATAAATGAATGTGACTTTACTATCTTAAGCTCTAATTGATTTGTATTTACACCTGATTGAATCTCTGTGACAGTCTCTCATGACACTAAGTTGGCTGTTGAACTCTCGATATACATGAGTTGTTCGAAGACTATTAAGAGAGTGACATCGGATGTTTTGATCTATGCTGAGTCGTTCCAAGTTGGCCTTGGACACATGCATAGGCTCAGATTGGAGTGGAAAATAGGCCTAATTCATACTTGTATAAGATTATATAATTCTGAGTCTTTTACCGTTTTTTTTATCCGAGTGGGTGATTTGGGTATATGATGTCCGGATTGGATTCGATCTATCGTGTATGGACGATTTATTTTCTAGTGGTGACAAAACCTATCTTTAGAAATTTGAGAGTTTCTTGAAATTTACAGTTTACTATTAAGTGACTCATCAACACCGGCCTTTGCGGGAAATTTAAACCGTAGCAAATGCCATTAGGACTGGCTACAGAGGCATATTAATGACCAGTTCTCAATTTAAGTAGCTTACCTAGTCTATTTAATCTGATCATAATGGTGTGATGTGAAGTCAGTATCATCTTCCTATTGCTTTAGAGCAATTAGAAACTCCGAAAAATTAAAAAGTGTCGAAAGAATTCAAAAAAAAAAAAAAAGTAAAGAAGAAGATGAAAGTCTGTGCATACGCAATTTGTAAAAGTGACGTAACATTAGAGTTAATTGATCATGTCGTGTTACTTCATTCGTTTGTCAAATCGTTATCTTCTCATCACGACAGCCTAGTTGTGGTATGCGATTAGGTTTTAGTTGTCGAGGTGAGTACGCTAAATTCATTTAATACATCGAGAATAGCGGAAGAAAAGGGAACATGGACATTGAGTCCGAGCAAGAAAGTTTTGCATAGACTTAGTCCCCATGTTATATGATAAACATAATCATCCACAATATTGAAATTGCAAGAGAAATTGTATTTTCAATGGAACCAAGTGTAGGTCACATAAATTTTTATGGCGTGATTGATTTGATTTGGTGGACTCATCAATAAATAAATTTGCTCGATCAAAATTGGATCAATTATGGAAAATTGCTAGGGCACATATTTTCTAGCAGATCCAGGTAGATTGATGGCTTGACTGACAACTGATCGTTCAAAAACTAGTAATAGATATTTTGTTTTCGCGTCAAAGACTAATAATAGATTTGATCCACTCCATTGTTTTACACTTCAATTTACATTCAAATAAAAAATTTATGTGTTAGCAAGAGTGCCTGATCCTTCCAGTACTTCCTGACCTTTTTAATACGCACTTGCTGGTGTTATAAGTACTGAAAAAAAAAAAAAAAAAAAACAAAACAAAACAAAACTCCTCAATATGGCATTATGCTAACTGACAAATCAAACACTAATTGCATTTAAAATATTTTCATAATATCTAAGCATGACATGCAAATTAAGGTATTCCAATGCTTATATGATATTTACTAGGACAAAATTCAGGCAAGAATGAGTCACGTAACATGCTCTTGCTCTAAAAAAATAGCCTGTTAAAAAAAATCGTCCCAAAAATTATATTTATTGTCCTATGATAGCACATATTTCATCAAATGAGTAAATCGAAAAGAGAAAAATTATCCACTCGCCAGAAGTTTATAGAAACATAATCATTCCCCATGAAATACGATTTCTTCGTCGGAGCATCGTCCACTGAAATTAATTTCATCTTCTTTTTGAAAAATAAAAAGACAAAATTTTGATGGTCGATGGATAAGACGAAACGTGGTGGAATGAGGACGAGATGACTAAGAACTACTCCTGAAGATGTGGTTGAGGGATGAACTACGTGGCGAACACTGGCCCAATGAGATTTCCATATAATGTTGTCGGTAAGAACGATCTAGCAACCGGACCCACAGACGTCATGGATGAGGAAAGTTTCACTACTCATGCTCTATTTGCATGACGTCACGGTCTTGTACGCTCGCCCACTTATAAATGCCCCGCTACAGCGATTTAAGCTTTGGCGGAGCTCCCCACGCATTTTGTTCTATAGTGCGATGGCCGATCCACATGAGAATCTCCACATAGCGATGCTTCCGTGGTTGGCCTTTGGCCACATGATGCCATACTTGGAGCTAGCCAAGTTGATGGCAGGAAAGGGTCACCGGATATCATTCCTATCGGTCCCGGGAAACATAGATCGCCTCCCAAAACCCCCTCCAGACCTCGCTCCTCTCATCAGCTTCGTGAATCTTCCCTTACCGACCGTCGAACACTTGCCGGAGGGCGCCGGAGCCACCAGTGACCTGCCTTACGACAAGATCCAGTTTCTCAAGAAGGCTTACGACATGCTCCAAGAACCCGTGGCCCGGTTCCTCGAATCTTCGGATCCCGATTGGATCATGTACGATTTCGCTCCGTATTGGGCTGGCCCGATCGCTTCTAGGCTCGGCATAAGGAGTGTTTTCTTCAGTATTACGACTGCTGCCAGCTTGGGCTTCTTTGGGCCAATATGGGCTTTAAAGGGGGGAGACTACCGGAAAACTCCGGAGGATTTCACGAAGCGCCCGAACTGGGTTCCGTTCCCGACCAAGGTCGCATTCCGCCACTTCGAGATCAAGAAGATTTTCGATGCGGTTATAGGCAATGCGTCGGGCGTCACAGACTTATATCGCTTTGGGGCAGGCCAAGAAAGTTGTGACATAATAGCAGCAAGAAGCAGCTATGAGGTCGAACCCGAATGGTTGAGCCTCCTCAAGGATATCCACACCAAACCAATCTTCCCCGTTGGGCAACTTCCCCCACGCGATCCCGAGACGCGAGGCGAAATGGACTCGTGGCGGTCAATCAAGGAATGGCTAGATTCGCAGAAGAAAGGTACCGTGGTATATGTGGCATTTGGGAGCGAGGCCAAACCAAGCCAAATCGAATTGACTGAGATCGCCCTAGGGCTAGAGCTTTCGGGGTTACCGTTTTTCTGGGTACTCAAGACTCGGCTCGGCTCATCCGACACTGAGTCGGTCGTGTTGCCGAACGGTTTTGAGGAGCGAGTCAAAGGGCGTGGTGTGGTTTGGGATAGCTGGGTGCCTCAGCTCAAGATACTCGCGCACGACTCGGTGGGCGGGTTCTTGACTCATGCCGGGTGGAGTTCGGTGGTGGAGGCGCTAAGCTTCGAGAGAGCCCTTATACTTTTCACATTCTTGGCAGATCAAGGACTAAATGCGAGGTTCTTGGAGGAGAGACAGATTGGGTATCCGATACCAAGGAATGAGTCCGATGGGTCGGTCACGAGGCAGTCCGTGGCCGAGTCGCTAAGGCTGGTGATGGTGGAAGAGAAGGGTAGGGTTTACCGAGAGAAAGCAAAAGAGATGAGGCCGATATTTGGGGACAAGAATGTCCAAGAACGTTATGTCAACAACCTTCTTAATTATCTGAAGGAACACAGGCCTGTGAAACACCTAAAATCAAAGGGGATCACAATATAAGGCAAGAAGATATGATGTGATTATCTAGTGCTTGTGCTGAGTATCAATGTTTGGCAAGACATAGGTATTTTGCTTAGTGCATGAAACTAGATGTTAAGGAGAAAGTAGTTTATGTATTGATCGATCAATGGATGAAGTGCAATCAATCTATAATCGCGTGGGATATACTCCAACTGACTTTACATTTGAATTTTGAAATTTCTCTATTCCGATTGACTTGCTTCTCCATATGTTTACACCATGTAACATAACTACTACAAAAAGGACCTGTCTTTTAATTAGGACTTTGGATATTCTGTGCCAAATAATTTCATGACCAGCACGGTTACTTTACTAAGGGTAGAGATTGATATTGGAAGAGTAAGAAATTTAAAAGTCAACACAAACACAGCAACGAAAATGCTTATCATCTATTAACCACCTCAAAATACGACACATGGTTTAACACTAAATGGAATTCACTAAAGAGGTATAAAGTAAAAGGTGATATTCTAATTAGAGTTTACTTCCAAACATTCAATTGTCCTCAAGGAAACCTAGAGGAGTTCATATAAACTCAACTTGGAACAAACCTTATAGTATAGGCAATTATTAAAAGTC
Organism: Eucalyptus grandis; assembly: GCF_016545825.1. NCBI lineage: Eukaryota > Viridiplantae > Streptophyta > Magnoliopsida > Myrtales > Myrtaceae > Eucalyptus > Eucalyptus grandis. The sequence goes on from NC_052619.1 coordinate 32,818,711, forward strand.
TCAAACATAATGTATATCGCCAATTCATTCTTAAATATTTCAGTTACATTAATTTAATCCTAAACTTTTTAATAATATATCAATGTAGTCATTCTTGCCAAATTTGACCGAAAATCATTAGCATAGATATCGGCCAACTTACGCGGTATGATCGGCTCATCATTCTTAAATATTTCAATTACATTAATTTAATCCTAAACTTTTTAATAATATATCAATGTAGTCATTCTTGCCAAATTTGACCGAAAATCATTGGCGTATATATTGGCCAACCTACGCGGTATGATCGGCTTCAACATGAATGATTCTATAATTCTTTAATCTTTTTTCTGAATTTTTCTTCTTTTTTATTTTTTCCTATTCTTTTGGGCAGCAGCCAATCTTAAGCAAGGGCCACCTTTGCCGAGACGAGGATGATCTTCACCCTCATTAGATCTGGCGAGGCCAACCCTTGGGCCACCTTTGCCAAGACGAGGATGATCTTCACCCTCGTTAGATCTGGCGAGGCCAATCCTTACTTGTGGCCGATCATAGCAATCACTTGGGATTAGCCACTGGCAAATAAAAAAAATAAAAAATAAAATAAAATAAAATCAGAAATTATCTACATCATTGATGTGATGCCATGAAACCCGACCAACGTTCATATCGATTATTTCCAGCTAAAATTGATCGAAAAGACTATTGGCAAATTGTCTAAATCTTTAGAACTAAACCGGCATACATATATTGCAAAAATACGAGATTCGCAAACAAAGTTGCGTCCTCATCTTGATTTTCTTGTACAAAGTTCGGTCAGCCAAAGCGACGAAATTAGTCGACCAAAACACAACGTCCATAGCTTCTTCTTTTTCTTTTTTTCTTTTTTTTTTTACTAAAAAAAAATTCAAGCCACACACGTGACGAGCTTAATTAAAATGCATCAAGAATCAAGTTTATACATCCAATAAGACTTTTCCAACGGGGGACTTTAGTAAAGTTAAATTTACATTACTAAAATGATGGAGTTCTACCATGAAAAAATTAAATGTGCAAGCACGCCATACCATGATGAAACATGTCATGCCACCATGAGAAGTGCATAACAGGAAATACTATCTAGCAAGTGACCTATTGATTTTTGTTGCCCCTCCCTCCTCTGCTACCTTCTTCCCACACCGAAAAGGCGAGAACCACATCTTAAGGAATAACAATAGATGCATTGTCATCGAAAAGAAAAGGCCTAGCGAAATTTACCCAAACTTAGACCACCGGATGAACCTAATTCAGCGTGTTTTCACACAATAAAGGGGAAAGAAAAAGACAGAATCTAATGAAAGCTCAACACGAATACTTCTGAATAATAAAAACAAAAACATGCAAAGCAGGCAGAACTTTGTCTTCAGGGAGGCGGCGAGCGTACAATCTCATTTCCTCGATAAGCTGATGAGAACTTCCAGGGGAAATACTAGAAAAAATGTCAATATGATTAATGGATAAATGTTCTTTTTTCTTTTTTCTTTCCTTGTTCTTTTATTTATTTTTCATTTTTTTCCTATAGAAAGATATCGGCACAAGATGCATGGCCAGAATACTCAGTCAGGTGGATATATCTCAGAAAGTCAGAAACTCTTAACTATTGTCTATTGCATGTTCATCGGAGATATCAGCATGCGAACTGTCTCCAGGAGACTACAAGAAAACAAGAGTATGACTAGCAACATCAGACCACATGGACATCTACTATACCCGTATTCAAGCACATACGTCATATCTAGTGAAAAAAAAAAAGGAATAGGGATTCCTTTATTCCCTAAACAAATGGCTCAGACGATTGCACAGAACAGTATGAAAGCAGCTAGATGTACAAATCTATTTACTTGATGGAGAGGAAAGCTTATTTTCATCCGAATCATGCTTCATCGTAGAATCGCCACCCATCAACTCCTGGAAACCTTCAACCTTCACAGGTTGAGCTCTAACCATACCTATATTCCTACACATAAACGAAACAGATTAGAGTTTGAGCAACAGCCCAATTAACATGCAATAGACAAAAGTTTCCTTACTGAGCCTGCATTTGGGATATTTGAAAAGCAGACATTGGTCTGAATTGATTATTGTGTTGAGGATGGAGATTGGACAATGCCGCCATTTGCTGCTGTCGGAACTGTTGCATTTGTGGGTGTCTCATATTGACAGCATTATTGAAAGCATTACCATCAATTGGTAGATCTGATGGGTTTTCAAGTTTCACTTGGACCATGGGCCGGCTCTTATCGAAGTCCATGACAGGACGAGGACCAGAAGCCTGCCGTCTTCGCATATTCTCTAAATGCTGTAAATTGTGGGAAGTCATCAATTGCTGCATCTGTGGAATCATCTGTCTTGGCATCTGCAGTTTCATTTGAAATTCTTCTTACAAAGTTGTGTCATCCTTCACTAAGTAAAAGAACTAGATGATAAATCCTTTTCAATAATCATTTGACCAAATTCATTTTTTAAAACCACATTGAGAAGTTTCTGATGAAAACAAAAACCAGATTAATCAACTATTTTAAAGTATATAAAAAGAAGTCGCTTTTACCACCAGAAAGATAATTCTTATGAAAATTCTTAAATTTGGTGGGAACAAATAAGTGCCAAATTGAAGTCTTAACTTATCTTATCACATATGATCAAAGACATATTGATTCCACTTGCATTTGATGAATCTAAAGCTTCCTCAACATACTATCTAGGTATGTCACATTAAGCATTTTGCATCAGATAAGAAAGCGTTATCCAATGCATCATCTGATAAAACATCTCATTGGATACATCGAGTATACATAGTTCTATAACTACATTTTCTTCAGCCTCCCAAGGTCAATTTGTTCAACACAACTACATATAACATTAAAAAAGGGATCACGTCATTCCTTGCATCATGTACTAGTAAGGCAATTGCTGAAAAATCGCTTTGAACGATCTAAATCAATGTCAATTGGTAAGTGTGAATGCCAAAACTCGTATAATGCTCTATGACATGCAAACTTTTGCCGTCATAGCCAACAACATTTTAACCTAAAACTGCTATAAATAAACTAGAAAAAAGTTGACCGAGAAAAAAAGAATCCAAACATTACCTTAGTCAATCATCGATTCACAAGAATACCATTATAACTCTAAAGAAAGACCAGATCACCTTCATACGAAGACCCAAAATTAGACCTATCACGTCCCATCCTCAACAACTTCAAAACTTTGATGGGAAGCATATGAAGAGCACCGCTTATCATAATTTAGATTCTGGATCATATATATATAATATTTAATTGAAATTTCTACTCTTCCAAATGTTTTTTGAATTTTTTGCAATGAGGGCCTTCAAGAACCAAAATTTTATGGAATGACCAATGGTGGTATATATGGTATCTTAATCCCGTTGACTTATTAATTTTATTTTAGACATCATCTTCAATTAATTCAAAGTACATTTGAAAGAACACTATCCACACGATTTGGCAACAATATATAATATAGCTGTTAGAGCAGCACGTAAGGATATGTGGCATTGTGTAATCTAAAATTAAATCACACGAGAAAAGAAATTGTCACATTGTGAATCCCAAATCATTAAAGCCCATAGATATGATTACATGTTTGAAAATACCCAAATTTAAAAAAAAAAAAAAATATATAATATATATATATAAATATATGCTTTTGATCTTTTGAGATCCTTGAGAACCTCTTCTTCATGACAGTTATTCCCTTATGCTCCTGACAACACCCTATAGGGAGTATCAGAACCATTTATCATCCACTTGGTAATTCTCATGGCTGACTATCATTGATATCATTATCTTTTGACATCAGTTTTACTGAGTCGAGTAAACCATCGTCTGACATAACAACCCCTTATATACTAACATTTATACTTGAGCTTGTAACTCCAAAATATCAGACATGCTATTTTATACAGAGGGGAGGTGGATATGCAATAACTCTCCAGACAGGCTAAGACTTCAGGTGTCACTAATTCATTATTAATGGTGCCAAGAGAAATTTCATTTCAGGGAATTATATACTATTTTATCATTCCAATGACAGAAGTAGTATCCTTTAAATTGAGGATGCAAAATGTAATTTCTAAAATGCGAAGGTGCAATGTGCAATTGTAGGTATAGCAGAGCAGAAAATATAATTTCCCAATAAGTACTTAGCATTGACCAAAGGAATTTATCAAGCAATGCATATAGAAAATCTCAAAATACATACTTGCTGGGTAAGTCTAAGGGGTGTTTGCTGCTGTGAATGCAATAAGGGCTGCATTTCCGGTACTTGCAGCTGACTTTGCTGAGAAAGGTTCTTAGGACCATCCTTGACAAGCTCCGCTAAGGTCCCAAGATTGCTATAAGGAAGTCAGAAAATTAAACATAAATAGAATGAGAAGAAAAACTACTATGTCATAAATCCCCCAATCTCAATCATTGCCTAAAGGCCGTTACTTCTACCAATACTGAATTTCTTCAGCAATTCAACAAAGCTCGTCACAAGCACGCTTTCCCTTTGCCAAAGCAGTCGAGCCCAGTAAGCTCTGAATTCTTAATGACACAACCATCCTAGTTTCCCTAATTCATGATAATGACAATGAAACAACAAGGAGAATCCTTTTCAGCCATAGCACTTGAGACTTCACTAAGTAAAATTTATATTTAAATGAGAGAAAATTTAAAATTTTAACTTTTGAAAAAAAATTAATACCTTCATCAGAAATTTAAACGAGGTGAAAGAGCCAGTGGTGGAACAAATTAATTAAGGAAAAAAAAAAGAAAAAACAAAAAAGAGGACAGTCAATAGAGAGACTCAGAATTACCTACGTCTTTATGCTCTATCAAGGATATATTGAGCTTACCTGAAACCAGATACTTGAAGGAACATTTTAAGCAATTCAATGGCCGAATATTGCTTCCGGTAACTATCTGCGAGGACTTTCAAGTTTCGGCCGAGTTTACAGATATGAGAACCCAGTAATTGAGCAAACACTTCTATTGGAACTTCTGTGGCACCTTCAAAACCCAAACCAGTCAACATTCGTGCGATGACTTTCTGAGAAACGAGTAATGCTTGTTCTTCACCAAGATGTTTCCCACTCCCTTCTAAACCATTTTTCCCTCGATACAAACTTCCTCCCTGCTCAGAGCTTAGGTACTCGGGCCTTATGCCCAGTCTCTCGATCATAACTGGGCTCCTGGTTACAACTTGAGGCAACGAATCAAGAACACCACGAAACTCCACTTTACTCTTGTCTTCTAACCTATATGATACTGGCAATGCACTATCAGGAACACAATTACTCATGAACATCACCTCTGGTAGAAAAGATGTGTCATCATCACTTCCAACATCTTGAACAGGACCTGCATTTATGCCGATGGGAGTGTGCTGGGTGGGATTTAAAATGCCAGCTTGACCATCCTTGTAGACAGCACGCTTTCTCTTATGTTTCTCCAGAAGTTTGAGATAATTAAACATATCTTCAGGTGTGCGCTTGCTTGATCCTAGACCCCCATTTGATATCCTATATGGTTTACTGGCTCTATGCTTCTCGATAAACTGATCATACCATGTCTCTGGCAAGTCTTCTTTCCTTGACCTCTGGGATGAAGCATCCACTTCTGCATCACTGTATCTCGGGCCAACACCAAAAGTTGCTTTAGATTGAGATTGCATACCCTGTCATAGCAAGTTGCAGTTGATTGTTTATCCAAGGTCCAATACAAAAATGTCTGCAGAAGGACAAATGCAGAGCAACTTGCCCAAAAACACAATCTTTTCATCGCAACACCCAAGTTAAAAACAAAGGCAACACCATGCCACGGTACACGCCTTTCAAAAGCAAATCAGCCAAACCCAAATCCAACAATTCCTCTAGAATACAGAAAAGTAATTAATCCTCGCGTAAGAATTTAAAGGAACGTGATCGAATCAAAATGTCAAAGCGTTCCACGCCCGATCGACGATTAACTATGGACGAGCAGCCCTACGACCCTATCACACTGCAGAGACTGACATTCCAACTCAACAAAATCAAATCCTCGTTTAGACCAAATAATCGACAAAACTAGGCCGTGATACCTTGGACGACATCGAACTGGAGGCGTTAAGACCTTCTCGCTGAGGAGCGCCATCCTGCGAAGCCCCGTCGAGCGTGAAGTACAAATCGTCGCCGTGCAACTGCAAATCTACGAAATTCCCGATTCGCCAAAAGACGAAGAAAAAGGGAGAACAAAAAAAGGAAAAGGTGAGCTAAAATCAACAACAGCAGCAAAAAAAAAAAAAAAAAAGGAGTAGTCGAATCGGGGAGACGCACAAGGGTGATTGAGCCTCGCGACGGCGACGGAGGTGGAGGAAGAGGAAGGGGCTTTCACCCCCGCGGCGGCGGCGGCGGGGGCGGCGGCGGCGGAGGGGGTGCGGAGGAAGAGAGAGACGCTGGCCTTGTCGAAGAGGAGGGCGCGGGCCCTGAGCTGGAGGTGGAGCTGAGCCCTAGGCGTGGAGCCGTCGGCCCGCATGAAGGCGTCCCAGGAGGAAGGCGTGGAGAGGAAGGGGGCGAAGCTCAGGTAGCCGGAGTCCCCCAGCCACGTCCGCCACACCCCCAGGCTCTCCAGCTTCCTCGCCAGCTCGTAGCCCCGGCCGTCGTCGCCCAGCAGCGCCATCGCTGTCTTCTTCCCCCCTCCCCTCACCTTCAAACCGAGGAAGAAGAAGATGAAAGAGAGGCGGAGGAGGGAGGAAGGCGCTTGTCCAGAACTCGGCCCAGCGGGCTCGGGCCCCGGCCCATTGGGCCTAGGTCAACACAGGCCCACGGGCTCGTTTCACTTCGCCGTGTTCTCAATCCCACGCTTGACACTTCCTAACGCTATTGGCCTGTTTGGTTCAACTTTGAGAATGAGCTTTGGAACTCTAAAGTCCCTTGGCCAAATGTAAACACGTTTGGTTCCATTTTTTGGGCGGTTTTGATAAGATACAATTGCATCTCTAAATAATTCTAAGGGCTCTTAGTTCAAAGCAGATTTGGAGATCCTTTAGGAACTTGCACTTTCGGAATGTAAGTTCCAATTACTGTTCATCTTCGAGGAAAATCACCGCATGGAGGCCAACGACCGCCGGCCAAGGGGTCGCGCGTGCTGGCGATTGCTGTCTAAGGGTCACCCAACCCTAGCGACCGTCGTCAGACCTCAGGCGACGCCTGGGTTGCGCTACCTAGGCAACTGATGGCCTAAATCGTGCGACCCAAGCGGCCGCTGGAGGTCAAGTGACCGTCTGAGGGCCAGATCTAGCCATCCAACCACCAGATCCAGTGGTCTAGTGGCCGGAGTTCAAAAAAAAAAAAAATACAAATATTTTTTTTGGTTTTTTTAATTTAGTAAATGTCATTTACAAATACAAATTTTACTAAACGATATTTTAGCCAAAGTTGTATCTCAATGTAAATTTTACCAAATGATATTTGCATTTCGGAAAATCTCCTTCGCCCAAAGGTATTTGTATTTTTGCAAATGTATTCCCAAAAGCTTAACCAAACGGGCACACTATCGCTCTCTAAGATCTTTCGACAATCCAAATTTTTGTTTTCACTTTCTCGTTACGACGATTTAATTGCCGTTTCCGCAGGTCCGGACGGCCATTCACCTAGGAAAACTCTGTTTGAGTTATTCAGTGAGTTCCGCCACGACGACATCCACATGCTGGCACTCCGGCGAGCAACTAGCCTTATGCGACGAGGAAGAGACCGAACGAGGACGACGATTGGATGGAAATGCATGGGCGAACGTCGCAATTTAGTTCTAGCTGAGATGCTACCCGGGAAGAAAGCCCTACCTCCAAAGGAAATGCATGGGCGAACGTTCTGGGTTGAGATCAATGCGAAAGGTGCCAATAAGATCCTCTGCGCGGTTTGTAGCGCCAAATTATTCGGTGAATCCACGAGTGGGACGGGTCACTTAAAAGAGGCACGAAACCAGACATGATGTGGATATGTCCGAGGCTCGGGGAAGCTCTTCAATGGCAATGCTGCACATTGGAGGCCTATTCAAGTACGATGAGCCACGGAATCTGTGGGAGCTAGCATTATATTGTTTTGGGGTCGTGCAATCCTTTGCCTTCACGGAAGATTCCAGCTTCGTCTAGTACGTGCGAATCTCTCTACAACATCAGTTCATGCCTATTTGTGAATAATAAAAGATAGTTAGGGGTGAGTATCATCCGGATTGGGCCGGTCCAACACCAAACCTAAGGACCAACTCTTCTCAATTTTTGGAACCAATAACTGACCCTATTGAGTCCGAGATCGAGGACTGGACCAACCCTATGAGCCTAGTCCAGCTCCAAAGTCAACCTAGGATCAACCAATAAATTTTTTGTTTTATTTTTTGTATTCCCTAAAAAGGCAAATCTACTATTTGAAACATATCCATCAACAATGCGACATTGATTAACTAAATTATAGTACATATCCAACATAAATTTTAGAAAATGTAACGATATAATTTCACAGAGTCCAACTAGCACTGTTTCATAAATTTCTATTTGAAAGGGAAAAAAAAGAAAATATAAAATATAAAAGGCCACAAGCAGCATGTACCTTCATCAAATACTTAGCATGACAATTCTACAATTTCGAGTGAATTTCAAAGCAAAACTCTAAAAAAATTTGTCGCAGAGGAGAAAGAAAGTTAAAGAAATATATTATCTACATGTTGATTTTTTCTTTCAATTAAAGAAGTGAACCCATATCCAATATCCTCTTAATCACTAGAAGAAATTTATCATTACTAAGGAAATACCGCTTCTTAAATATAGAATTCTACACCAGATTGACCCCACTAACACTCCATAAAAAGATTTACGGAAATCATACTTAAAACAAAAATAAGCATCTAAGTTCCAGCATTAATGAATGACACTAATGACTTGAAGCGGCCGTTGAGAAGGATTCTTTTCAGGCTGACATGGTGTTGATTGACCTTTTACAACCTATGGTTTTCAAAGTAATAAAGCAAGCAAGGCAAGGGGCGAGCTGCGACCGATATGCGGGAGCCGAGCGAGCAACAAGCGACGAGTGGGAGCAAGGTGAGCATCGAGTGTTGCTCATGAAAAGGGTTTCAAAATTTCTAATTATGGCTTTATTCTTTCGGAGTTACTTGGCAAAGATTTTTTTTAAGAAAAAAAGGACAAAATAGAATGCTAGAGGAGGAGAACTCGTTAACGCCATTAACGTTAAGTTAAGGTTATACACTTTATAATGGGAAAATTACCAAAAAAAGTCTTAAGCCTATTGCAATTATGCCGATTTAGTCATAAACTTATTTTTTTGACCAATTGAGTCCTAAACCTTTTACAACTATTCCCGATAAACCCATCCGGCCAAAAATGGCCAGCCGGCACTGACGTGGCAGCCGGCCAACACCGGTGACATTTTTTTAATAATATATTATTTTATAAAATATTTATTAATTTTTTTTTATCTTTTTTCCTCTCTTTTTCCCTCTCCCTCCTTCCTACTCCTCTCCTCCTTCTTCCCTTGGCTCCAACAACCGCCTAGAGGGGAGGGCTGGCCGATCGCTGGACTGAGGCGGTCGGCGGGGCGAGCCCTCGCCAGATCCGACGAGGGGTGCCTCGCCGTCGCCGAGTCTGGCGAGGGCTCACCTCACCAATCGGCGCGTGCCCAACGACGGTGGGGCGAGCCCCGCCGGATCTAGCAAGGGCGAGCCTCGCCCGGCGACCGCGAGGCGAGCCCTCGCCAGATACGGCGAGGGTTGCTAGCTCGACGGAGGAGAGCTCGCTAGAAGTAGCCAAGGAGAAAGGGGAAATCTGAGAGAACGAGAGAGTGCATCCCATTTCGAAGCGACGGAAAACTACAACGCCGGAGCTCGCCGTCAATTTTCAAAGCTCCGGTCAAAGGCTAATTAGCGAGTTTTTCTTCACGATTCGGTGTCAAAGATCGACGACACGAGATTTCTTCTTCAAGCAAAGGAAAAGCTCTAACTAGACACTCTTCATCGTCGTCAATCGAGACCTCGATCCGCCAAACAAATCAGGTCCAATCTCGCTTCAAACATTCTGCTCTGTCTCTGTTTTGGCCGAGAAAGACTTGCTCGGATCCGGCGAGGGGGGCTCGCCGTCGTGTCTGGCAAAGCCCTCCTCGCAGAATCTGGCGAGGGCTCGCCCCACCGTCGCTGGGCGCGAGCCAACTAGCGAGGCGGGGCTTGCCTCACTGCACCGGCGACGCGAGGCCCCCTCGCCGATCTAGCGAGGGCTTGCCCCGCCGGCCGCCTCAATCCGCGACCGACCAGCCTTCCCCTCGGCCGGTCGCGAGCAAGGGAAGAAGGAGGAAGTAGGGAAAAAAAGAGGAAAAAAAGATTTTAAAAATTAATAAATAAATTTTAAAATAAAATATTATTAAAAAATGTCACCGATGCCGACGGCCGCCACGTCGGTCGGCCGCCATTTTTGGCCGTAAGGACTGATCGGAATAATTGTAAAATGTTTAGGACTCAATTGGTCAAAAAATAATTTCATGACTGAATCGACACAATTGCAATAGATTTAGGACTTTTTTGATCATTTTCCCCTTTATAATAGATAAAAGAATAAAAAGAATAAAATAAAAAAGAAAGAAGAGGATAGAACATAATGCTAGAGGAGGAGGACTCGTTAACGCCATTAACGTTAAGTTAGGGTTATAGACTTTAAAATTGATAATAATAAAATTTTATATATTATATACAATACAAAATATCTATAGAGTCCAAGTTGGATCAACTATAAACTCTCAAAACCAATAACTAACTTGGACAGTGTAAAGTCCAGGGGTCCAAGAACCAAAGACTGACTCAATCCTCATGGGAATCAGACCAAGACCAACAAGGTTCGGCCGATCTAGGCTCAGTCCAAGGTTGACTTCGACCTTGCTCAACCCTAAGTGTGACCTAAGAAGTTTACGAGTATCCCATTAGATACGCCCGACCAGTGACATGTGTGACATGCGACCTTGGTACGGCCCATGTACCCTGCAAACCACTTCCACCACGTAAACCACCTCACCCCCTCCACTGCTCTTTTCTACCACTCCACCTTTAGACATTCGTCTCCCGAAGAAAATCATGATTTGAGGTGTGTGACCACTTTTTTTAGAGAAATATTTGGCCCCACTATATTACTAATAGGATAAGCAAAGTCGCTTCCAGGATACCATGAAATCACCAAATTACGAAGATCGTCATTCGCTAGCTATCAGATGACTCTTTCTACTTCTTGGATCTAGCTCGATTGCATTTCTAGGATACAATGAAATCACCAAATTATGAAGATCGTCATTCGCTAGCTAGTAGATGACACTTCCCACTTCTTAGATCTATCTTGATTGCATATCTTTTTTTTAGCAAACACTAGAATTTGATGTCATGGATGGTGAAAAAGTCAATGATGTAATGATAATGTAATGATTTTATCATCAGAGGCATTTAAATATATTATGTGATGATAACTCATGTTTTGATTATTTATACAAAACATTTGGTGCCCATCCAAATCCCAGTTGATGAGAAATGGTTTTGGAACTATTAAATAATTTAGAGAGATTGATTAACACGGAATTAATATTCTCACAATGAATAATCTTTTTTTTTATAATCACAATATAGGAATTTCATGATTCACTAGTCTCAATCCCTACTCATTTAAAGAATTGAATAGTCGATATTGAGTTTGGGTACACCACATAACTCTAGAGATATCTTAAGAATCTCATGCCAATTTCAAACATATATCTAAAATATTCGAAATACCCTAATTATTATTAACTAATTAATATATGAAAAATATGACAAATGTGAGAATAATATTTTAGCATCACCGCGCATCTCATGCTCAAACAAAATACTAAAGAAATAGAGCCACAGGCTGAATAAACTTCCAGGGCATGAAAAAATTGCGCCAAGCTCTTGTAGATACTACACTGCCTATATTATTGTTTGAGGACCTTTTGTAAAATAGAGACTCATGTCATGGTTGCCCTTGATTACTCCCATATCGTAAATTACTACTTGGAGATGAATGTCGCTATGCTTTGAAGCAATCTCCAATGTCTATACTATAATTACCCCCCTCAAAAGTTTAGATTTTAGGTATGTATTTCATGTAATATTTGCATTTTTATTTCATCTTAGTAAAATATAATAGAAAGAGGGTAAATTTCCTAGGGCCATCGTGATGAACATGCAACAAAGTCATTCCTACTCTCTAGTGATGTAAATATGCTGAAAGAGATGTCAAAAAAAAAAAAAAAAAAATGTTATTTAATTTAAGAGTTGTTGAAGGAGTACTCACCTTCATCTAGCAGCATCCGAGAATTACATCGATAGAGTCAAGCTCTTGGTTGACAAGTTCACTATGAGTGCCTTTAAGGGCGACGGAAAGGGCTATCTTCTAATTCACATCATGTGTAAGATGGGTCATCTTGAAACAATCAAGGTGTTGCGTCAACATTGGCAAGATTGATTAGAACCAAAAGAGTTGCTTACTTTCTACGAAGACCAAAATATACTTCATATGGCAGCAAAGTATGGAAGAGCTTCCGTAGTGCAGTACATACTTGGCGATCCCAAGCTTGAGAAGCTTATAAATGCAAAAGAGAAGCACGGAAATGCGCCTCTTCATGTAGCCACAAAGTAATGGCAACCCGAGGTTCTTCTCTCTCACTCGGGACAACAAAGTCAATCTTGGGCTTGTAAACCACAGCAACTCCATAGCTCTTGACATTGTAGATGAGCAACTAAAAAAATCGAAGACCCACTTCACCAAGTAATGATATCGACAAAAATAAATTAACTAGTTTATCTACTTCTGTTTTTCACTGTTGTTTTGGTTACTTCCTTTCTGGAGAGACCAAAGGAACTAAAGTTTATTTTGACCTATTGAACTCCCTCTAGAGTCACCAAGTGGAATTAAGTTTCTAGCGTAAGCTAAGAAAGATTGCACTTGCAAGTCTGTGTATCGCTTCAGAAGGTACTGTGTTTTTGAATCCTAAATCTTTGATTGTGAGTCCATCTTCATGGGTAATAGCAGTCTTTTTTTTTTTCCTATCACTCCTAACCAAAGCTTGACACGGACAATCTTAGTATCTGTCGAGGCACCCAGTAGTAAAGACAAAGCAATTTTGCAAACAAGAAGCTTTGGCCCGTGAGGAGAGCCTCCAGACATAAGTATACTAAACAGGAGTGCCGAAGTCCGTATGGTCATGGCAACACTCATCACTAGTGACATTCGCCGTTGACTTTTTTGTTCCTAGAGGATATAATAGTTCTGAACCAGATATTAGAATTGCTACACTGTTGAACAAGCTCATGTACAATGCCTTCGTGATCTACAACTCTATTGCCATGTACAACTCCATAATTGCAGTTGTGATCCTTCTTTGGACGCAGATTAATGATTTACATGCAGTGTTTCGTGCCCTTTGAATGACAAGGCTACTGCTGCTCATAGCTCTTGCCACAATGTCCGTGGCTTTCATGGTAGGGGTCTACGTGACCATAAGCAAACGCACGTAGGTCATCATCGTCACATTGGTCGTCGAAATCACTGCCCTCTTCATTATATTGATTCTTTACATTGTCCTGTTCGTTCAGCTTGGATACAGCTGTCATCTTGTACAGAATTTCGCCGACTATATCATTAGAGCTTCTATATTAATTTCGAGGAGAATGAGTGTGATCGTAGAAGCTTTTAGGTATCCCATTAGATACAGCATTGATCATCGGGATCACTGCCCTCTCCATGAGCCACAAAACATCAGCCACACATGCAATGCACTCGTTGCATGCGCCAGTGGTTCTACGCCCGCTACACACTTGCGACCCACGTGCAATGCACGTACCAACACCTCGCCACTTTCGGCAGGGCGTGAGGGTGCGTTTGGACTCCCCCAATGGCATGGCACTCATCGATTTTCTTGTTTGGACAAGAACTTTGATCCTATACTTTCAAAAACAAATTTTGACAAAAGTGGAACTTCGAGAAAGGGGGGTCGAACAGAACGTCGAGTGTTGGGATTTCTGCTCCCCAGCGTTCTTCGGCGTCGCTTCTCGAATTCCGGGCATAAATCCATGTATAAACAACAAGAATAACACTATGCTCTTATACCAATGATGGAAATGGATTCCTAATAAAATGGACACTCAAACTATCGAATACTAAAAACAAATGTAGAAACGAGGCCCAAGGATATATATAACACTAATCGAAAAGCACATCACCATAACGGATGTACCTTATTTTCCAAAGATTAAACACCGCTGCAATATCGAGAGGATTGAAGCCTTTGAATTCCTTTCTTGAGAGAGAATTTACCGATAGCAAAAAATCAAAAGAACATATTTACTGATTTTGTCTATCAACGTTCTTTTTATACTATGGTTTATTTTACATAAAAACAACTACTCTCTTTCTCTCTTATGGGCCCTTCTCTTACGAGCTCAGTTTGGCCCAACATAGGTGAACAGATTGAGTTTTGGCTCTACATGTTTAGTTCCTAAGCCCATCGTTCTCTAAATATCTAGATTTGCTGAAAGAGATGTTAGATCAGAAAAAAAGAGTTAATTTAAGAATTGTTGGAAGGGGTACTCCCCTCCATCCAGCAAATTTGAGAATTACGTCGATGGAGTCAAGCTCTTGGTTTAACAAGTTCGCTATCAGTCCTTTAAGGGCGATGGAAAGGGCTATCTTCCGATCCACGTCATGTATAAGATGGATTGTCCCAAAACGATCAAGGTGTTGCATCAACATTGGCAAAATTGGTTAGAACCATAAGAGTTGCTTACTTTCTACGAAGACCAAAATATACTTCATGTTGCAGCAAAGTATGAAAGGGCTTCCATAGTGCAGTACATGAGGAATTGTGTGTAGGTGTGTCTTTAAAACCATAAAAGAATGACCAACCTAGTTTATTTGGCTTGTAAATTACCTCTATTGCCGGTGAATTAGACAGAGGTACATACACAAACTAAATGAAGGACAACGGTGACCACATTAAACGTGAACAGATTCTAATCTGCAGTAAGTTGAGATAGGTCGAGTGCCTGAAAATCCTAAAGCACGGTATTTGATCATCCAATGTAGGCAGCTAGTAGAAGTCATGTGAAAGTTGGTAAAGCAACTTTTGACCCTGGATAAATTTAAAAGCAGCCAAGTTAGGTTAAGAGTATAATATGCCTATAATACAAAAGATCAGTTTATTTAAATACTTTAAGTAATGTGCTCATGAATTTAGGGTCGCCACTTAATAGGTAAATAGATGAAAATTGCGCTGGGAAAGTTATCTTAAATATGCAGTTCCTAAGTAGATTGCTCCGGAAAATTATTGTTCTTTGAGTGACATTTTTCAATGGTGCTGTCATAAACTCTAGCTTCACACTTGCACTAGAATTTTGTTCTTCCGATAGACTTGGCTGGTTAATTTCTGAATAGCTTCTTGCTTCACGTTTGCATAATGGCTCATTCCGTAAAACAAACCTTGTTTAGCAATGTCTTTATTGTAGAAAATTATTCACATAGACAACTAATCAATCAAGAAGAATTGGATCCATATATGATTGTAAAATACCGAGATTCAATAAACAAACGGAATTAAAGCCTACATGTTTGAGTCATTTCTTCACTTGAAGAAAAATATATCACTCTAATACCAAAGATCTATTGGAATGCCAGATTTTCCTCTCTATGAGTATAGCAGCTTTCAATGGGATTAAAGCAATTGATAAGTATTAATCTACCCTTTATAGGCTAGAGAGGAGACCTAACAAGCCCTAATCAATAACGTGTCAACCAGGCTATTCCCATTATGGGCTTCAGTTAAATACAATTGTCTACATTGTGCTGCTCAATTAGGCCCGTTATTAATAGATGCCAAAACACAATTCAATAAAATCACTCAAGGGTTTAACAAATATTGGAACATCCATTAACCCGATTATTTGAAATAGAAAATTAATTAATTAATATTATAGAAAATTTTCAACATTTCTTGCTTCATGCTTACACATATCCTGGTCCGACACATTATATCTTATAGTAAAAATAATTCCAATTCTAATTGTCATAGATAAAAGGATTGATAAATGTCTTCAATAAGTGAATTTAGTGGCACAAATAAAGGAGGATGAGATCTGCTGCATGGGAACACTTTAAAAGCACAAAAGAAATCAAGACCAAGCTAAATGTTTACATTTTGAGGCTCTTATTGGTTGTTCTAGAGGTCAAGGACCAGTGCGATGCGTAATCATTTAGATAGGTGTAAACAATTTCCATATGCAAACGTGGAGAAAAGGCAAAAAAAGTGCCTTGAATCAACTTGTTGGAATCAGTAGTTCCGATTCATTTGGTCCATGGAAATTTGACCAAGATGCTAGTCGAAAAGACCATACAACAATGATCATTATTGGTGAACTACCCTTCAAATTTGTGGAAAATGAGGCATTTCAGATGTTTTTTTTTTTTTTTTTTTGGTGAAAGGTAATTGTATTAAGCTGAGCCAATATGTACAAGCAAAAGGCACTGTGTTATGTTTGTAAATAGAATCTAGCTGAATTTTTTAATCCCTTCAGGAAACACATCGAGAGAAGACTGTGTTATACTCGGAGGAAAGAAACAAATTGGAAAAAAAAAACCATTATTCAGCTTATTTGCAAGGATGATTCTTTCTATGTGCACATTGAAATTTTCAGGATGGTGCAATGCTTTCAATGACATTTACGATATCATCAAATCAGAGAAAGTGGTCTGACTGAAGAGAGGGAGAAACTATTGTTCTTTCAGAGACAAAAATGAATATTAGATCCGAGCCTGTAGAGTTCCGTTTTCATGAAGCACTCGAAAGTTTAAAGTTTAAACCGATGTGCTGTGGAGGGAAAAGGTCAAAGTTCTTAGTACTTGCTGGTAGCTGTATACAAAAATCATCATATTCTAGTACATTTCACGTACCACATATGATTGAATGCAAGTGAGACACAGTGCTGATGCAAGACAAATGCATCTTTTGTGATCCAAAGGAAAGAAGCATCTATCTATGCATCGGCTTCTACTATATGCGTACCAATTTATTTGTATTTTATTTTACTAAAAGTTCAAAGAAAATGGTTTGCATTAAACCAACAATTGTATGTTTTACGCAAGATTTTGGACATGTCATCACTTGTCAAGTTGAAAAAGATCATGTTATCAGGAAAATTAGGGCACGTTTGGTAATGATTATGTTCCAGGGAGTAGATTCGATCGTAACCGATTCTTTTTTATTCTATTCTCGGGAACTGATTCTAAGCATTTTAAGCCGTTTGGTAATTGTCCAAAATTTCCGATTCTAGAATAGAATTGCGTTTGGTACTTGTGTTCATTAATTCTGTTCCAAATCAATTTCTTTTAATTTTTAAATAATTTTTTTACTTTTTCTTTTCTTTTTCTCATTTTTTCATTTTTTTCTTTTCTTTTTATTTTTTTCCTTTTTTCTTTTCTTTTCTCATCTTCTTCTTCTTCTTCGCTCGGCGACCTCACCGAGCGTCGCCGCCCTCGGCGAGGCCGGCCCTCCTCACCGGGCGAGGCTCGCTTAGCCCCGCCGGGTGGCCGAGGCCGGCCTCGTCGGGTTGGGCGAGGCTCGCTGCAAAGCCACCGGCGGGCCGGCGAGCCTCGCCGGTGGCCAGCGAGCCTCGCTTGGCCACCGGTGGCCGGGCGTCGCAAGGCTTGCCCGGCCCCTACCCAACCCCCCTACCGGCCCCCCGACGAGGCCTCGTCCCCGCCCGCGAGGCCCGCTCGGCCACCGGCGAGGCTCGGCCTCGCTGATCCTGGGAGGCCGAGCCTCACCGGTGGTCGGGCAAGCCTCCGGCGAGCTCGCCGGTGGGCCGGGCTTGCCTCCGGCAAGCTCGGTGGTCGGGCTTGCCTCCGGCGAGCTCGCGGACTCGCCCGGTCCGGCGAGCCTCCGGCGAGATCGCGGACCGCGGCGGCGGCAGACGGCGACGATGGCAGCGGTGGTGGACGGTGGTCGCGAGATTGGCCGAATGAAAGAAGAAAATTTCTTGATTTTGATTCTCAAATTCGTTCCTCGGAACAAGAATCAACTTTTTTTTTGTTCTTGATTCTATTCCCAACTTCTTGGGAACAAATTTGTTCCCGAGAACAAAAATTTTACCAAATGCGATTCTAGGCCGAAACCGATTCCGGGAACAAAGAATCGGATTTGACCCCGTTTGGATGGTTACCAAACAGGGCCTTACTCTTATGATATATGACAGCAAAAAAAAAAAAAAAAAAAGGTGAAAAAAAAAGAAACAAAAAGCAAAAACTGAAAATCCAAAATAAACCAAACCAAATTGGACCCAAGAAAATTACTCTTACAATAAATGATAGCCAAAAATAAAACGAAAATGAAAATTGAAAATTCGAACTGAACCCTACAATTGGTTCGATTTAGTATTTTTCCATAACAATTTGTTTTTCCTAGAAATCCAAAACGAATCGAACCATTGACACCCTACGGATGACGTAATCAATGCAAAGAGCCAAGATTGCTAACGATTGAGCTTGGTTGAGCACATCCTTAAGATATATTGAGTTTTTTAAAGAAGAATTGCACATAACATAAAAAGAATGGATCGAGAGCCAGAGAAGTTTCTTTATTTTGTTTCAAGGGCACTTGTTTAGGAAGTACATTATATATTAGGAGTGAGTAATTCCAAGTTCCGTACAAGTTTTATCTAAAACCTACCAATTAAAATAAGTTCCTTATTTTTTGAATCCGGAACCTACCCTACATACCTTAAAACCCAAAACCTATCATGTCATAGGTTTCAAGATTGATTCTAGGATCTACCCAAATTTCATCTATATTATTAATTGAACGATTGCAGTGAATTAAAACATTTAATGAACTACCATTTGCTATTACAATTCATTGGCCATAACTTATATTTAGACAAATGAAAAATATTAATATTAATAAAGTAAAAATCTCAATCATAAAATGGAAGCTCAAACCAGTGCTTCTAGATTATGCATTCATCATCAAATGACATGGAATATCACACGATCATGCAAATACCTAAACCAAGAAAAACACTAAACTTGTTCCAAATTCTAGTTTATTAGTTACAAATTTCAAAATCCATATTCCAAATTCTAAGTTCATCCAACTAAGAACCTCATACCTATCTGTTTCATTCCTCATTTTTGGAAGTTGAAACCTATCATGCATACCTTGGACCTAGAACCAACAACTCCCACCAATCATGTTCTCAGGTTCTAGGTTCTACCCTAGAACCATGCTTACTCCTACTATATACACATATTGAAGAGTGCCTTTAAGACATTTTCTATGACACATTAAATGTGTTTTGAAAATGTAAATTTTACTAATTAACGTGGGTTCATGCTTATAATGTGTCGATTTGTAATATTCAAAGTGTATTGAGAAATATTTTTACTATTTTTAGTTAACCTATCCAATCATCTAAGTAAACTTAGTAACAAAATACCCATATATTATAGAGGTAGTAGATCATAGGGGTGTGCATGATTCGGGTGGGTGGTTCCCTGCCTAGAACCGAGAACCGCCCGCTAAGGACCGGTTCCAAAAAATTGGAAATGGAAACCACCCATTGTTGCATGGATCCACCCGAGAACCAAACCGTCAATCCGATCCGGTTCCCGACTGGATCCATGGAACTAGTCTCACTTATAATAATATCGTTTTCCAAATCCCACTATGAGTACTTTTCATATTGAGTAATATTTTTCTTTAAATCGAACTGGCTTAATTAAGGGTATCATTTTTCTTTATTTTATTGGAAAACACTACCAAAGAAGAGAAATATGTTTTTTTTCATATTTTTTAATCATTTCAATTGAAATCTAAAATATTTTTTAAGTTCAAGATTATGAATGATTGTCATGTGTAGATCATTTTTTCCTTTATCCTCTAACAATGCTCAATCTCTTACAACATTTGCTTTACTGAATTTTTTTTGTAAAAACAATTTCACCAGTACTTCACATATTCTTGAACATAGTATTATATGTGAGTCCCAAAAGTATTTGAATGAGCCATTTGTTGAGTTGTTAAAAAGCAACTTACACACTTTACTAAATTCTTATTAAAACATGGAAACCATGAGAGAATATGGAGTCCTAGAATTTAGATTTGCTAATTAGTAATTTTGAAATTTATTTTAATATTAAAAATCAATACATTATTATATTATAATCGATCTTATCCGGGTGGGCGAATCCGCCTATAAAACCGGAAACTGGACCGGTACCCACCAGTTCCCATAAATTGGAACCGAAAACCAAACTGGTTCCCTCAAGAACCATTGGTTCCGGGCGGTCCGGGTGAATCCCGATTCTTTTGCACACTCCAAGTAAATCAACCTTCTTTTATCTCGACAAATAATTATTATGGTTACAGTGGAAACAGGTACGCAAATGGGGAATGGAAGCTGAAAAGGCCCACAAACATAGAGCCATAAAGGCCTTGAACAAGACAAATAAAGAATAAAGGCCATCAGGCCCAAACGCGAAGTAGAAAACAAAGAGCAACCCTATCATTCGGAAAGAAGGTGGAGAGAACCTGTCATATAAATTCCATGAAATAAATTGAAAGAATGTATATTTCTTTTTCGTGACAAGTGCAAAAAGATGACTTAAGATATTGGTTGTTGGTCAATCGGGAATTTTTTTTTCGTACGACTCAATTGAGAACTTTAAATTTCATTTTAGTCAATTAAGGGCATAAAATTTTAAAAACCATAATTAGATCTCGAGCCTTGCCATTGAAGGAATATAAACGTCGGAAATGGCATTGCCAAATATGTCCCGTCGAGTTTTCATGGCCCAAATTCCACCGACAGCAAGCTGAGACTTGATTGAGAATTTTATTTTATATATATAAAATATTAAGTTCTCCATTGAATAAGATAAGATATCAAACCCTCAATTAACCAACAATCAGAAGAGGAAGCCCTGTTTTTGTACTTACTCCTTTTTTTTCTGTCACTATAAATAGTGTTATTCTAGGAGTTGCCAAAGTGTCGGACTTCACAATTTGGCTGAGCACATGGCTTGCTAGTAATGCCATATGATGTTCTCTTTGACTCTGATTGAACTCAATACGTGGCCAATTCCATTTCATCTCCATATTTTTGGCTAGCCAACGATCACTGTAACTAGGTGCAACTCCCCTTTTTTGTAACGGACTTTAGATGTTCATGGTTACATTCTTGACTTTTCGTACGAAAAGCTTTTTTACTGTATTTTGAAAGCATCCCATTCAAAATAATGTGCACCTTTATTATGTGAATCAAGGATGCCAAGATTGCTGATTTCGAAAATTGTACATTTGCATTGCAATATATATATATATATATATATATAGGCATGATTCAAAAAAATCACCATGGAAGTTCTATATCCCCAATAATTTGAGATATAAATACTACTGATTTTGAGCAAACTTGTCACCACTGCTCTTCCATGATATCAATGAGAATAGAGTTGGTATTATCATACACCATGGCACAACAGAACATATGCCGGCAAACAAACCAAGACTTTCTTAAGCTTATGAGTGATTAGAAGAACCGTTACATCCGGTGAAGATTAATCAAGTACTTAAAGAGTCCTACACACCCATTATAAAAAAGAATACAACATAGGTGTGCCTCAACGTGGAACCGAAGCCCCACCCTCAAAGAATGGACCCTCGCATGCTTGGACAACACCACACACTCAAAGCACACATGATCAAATGGACATTTAAAATGTAACCGCGTTTGGTGTTTTGCTTCTGAATTTGTTCATACACGACCCGAACAATGCAAACGAGAAAAATCCCCTACCCTCCCACCGATTCTCACCTATACAAGCGTGAACATATACAGAAGATAACATGTGATCCCATGGCAAAGGAACCAGACAAAGGGAGCATTGTGGAGAGAAGGGCACAACCGACAGACCCATGCAATGAGCTCAAACGGGACCAATGAAAAGTTGTGGTAAGAACGAGGACAGCTCGAATCATTACAACCTTCACCACATTGGACTTAATGTATCCTCATAATCAACATCTTCTTGCTAGTTAAACATCAAGTTATTGCGTAATATAAATATTTAAAAACACATAATAAAAAAGACAATGAAAACAGTAATATGGAAATTTGGAAAACTATTATTTCCTCTACCAATTTTATTTTTTTTTGTGTCCCCGGGGGTGGGGGAGTTGGGGGGACACCTTTTCTTATCACATTGACAAAGAGTGACATTAATAATTGCAATGTCCCCTGCAAATTTCTGGTCACATGCTCCTCATAAATGCATACCTGCTCATATATTTATAGTACTGATTGATTGATTGATTTCCATCTTAGGGAAAAGTTTATTAGCACACATATCGAAAATCTTTTCACATGATTAATTATGTTATGTATTGTGATAGATTTCTATTAATTATTCGAATATGACAAATTTACTTATAAATTAAGTTAAAACTTGCAACATTTAGCTCATTAAAGCTATAAGAATTGATTTTGAATAACTCTTGTATTGTTCAAAAACAAAGTAGCATCGTAAATTCGGCTCACGATTGCTTGAGAAGGCAACACAACAAATGATAGTTGTGTCGGCACGGTCGCTTGTTTTGAAGGCTTATATATATACATGCACTTTTTCCTAATAACGATGCCCGAAACTCTTTGAATACCTACCTCAAACTTATTTAACGTGATAATTCTCATTTCACTCACAATGAAAAATCATGTGAAGCACAAATCTGTACTTTTCAGAGTGTTCAAGCCTTGCATTCTTTTAATTATGGCTTCCCATCAAGCTGTTTTTGATTGAAATAGAATGAAGTACAAGATAATTCAAATTGTCGTCAAATAAGCTGAAAAGAATGTGTCATTTCGAATTTCATATGTCAAAGCCACCATAATTGCTCAGATAAATATGCAACATCAATGTCCAAAACTTCTCGCCTTACAAATGTCAACCTCCCTTCTCAATCAGCACGAATGAAAGATAGGGAGCATATCTCAAGAGCTCCTAACAATTTTCAGGAACAATGAAAGGTTCGCGTTAACAAGCACTTGCGGATACTTGTTATATACATACCATTCGAAATGGTCAATTGCAATGAGAATTATAGAGCATTTTTGATCGGTTGCTTGACCAGCATGTCCGAGGCGCTTGTTAACAAAAGTCCATTAGCGAAATTCCACATGAATGGCAAGTGTGTTTGTGTGGATGAACTCAAAAGGTGGCTTCTACCGTATGCTTATAGGCACTGTGTGACAACATAAAAGCTCCAATATCTACAGTGGAAGGACTAGTGTAAACATGGAAAGCATGGGACTTCCTATACAATTGACAAATGAAGGCTGGTGTTACTCCTCCATGTGGTGGGAGTCCCCACAAGAATATTGAGTGGATGGGAAGTCAGCTGAGGATAACGGTTTATAACAGTAAAGCCAGTTTCTACGACCTCCCTAACCCCACTAACACTGACCCACCGACACCGTCCTCATGGTTTTGGCTCAAATCGGAAAGTCACTATGTTAATGAAAGGGAGAACCATTTCACAAAAGGTAAAAAAAAAAAAAAGTTATTTGGGAAAATACCGTAGACATTCCTCATTTTTCACCCCGCATACCACTTACATATCTCTGTTTTCTAAAGCACCAGTTTATACCTTGAGTTTTCCCTTTTAGAGTCCACATTGATACGTGTTTATCAACGTGGATGTTTTTTCAAAATTGCCGTGTCCTTACTAGAGATGTGATGCGTGTGCGTGATGGGGAATGTATTTTGAGTGATGATGGGATTTTCGAGAGATAATGATCCCCACCAAGGCATAAAGGATACGTCACAAGCCAAGGATAAAGATTGCAATAGATGGAGTTCACTATCAAGGCCTTAAGAAACACCACCAGCCAAGGATAAAAGACTTTTAATAGACGAAGTTTGCAACCTAGGCATAAAGGATTAAACTACTTGCTAAGAATAAAGGATTTCAAATTAGGAGAAGTTCATCACCAAAGCTTAAAAGAAACCCACGGTCAAGGATAATATACTTTTTGGTTTACCACCAAATAAAGAACCGAAATAAAAACTCTGCTCACTTGTATATTCAAATGTAAGTCTGGTCTCTCTATTATACATCTATTTATAGAGTGATTCTGTCAAACAAAAGAAAAATAATTTTTAGATCTTAGAAACTGAAATGACTCTTGGAATATTCACATACTTAAGATTGACATCATAATAAAAATTCATAAACACTAGAACTAGGACTAAATGCATTTAACTAAGATCAAATTCATGATAAGGGATATTAGACCCTTCAAATTCATCTACCAGCCTTGGAAGCCAAAATAGCCATATGGAATATCAATAAATAGCCATGGAAATCAATGAAAACAACCTCCAGTTACTAGGTATTCAATTAGTAGTCTCAATACAACCAAAAAAAAAAAAATTAGTAGCCTCGAAAGTGACAACAAACTTGTAAATCAACATCTTGGTAGTCAATTGCAACCTGAAATCAAAAACTAGTCCATTGAATCAACAACTTCCTTATAGAATCTTGATCTTCAACTTTGAACCCATCGAAGCAAGTCATAGCTGAGATTGGCCTTAGTTTGCAAGAGTAAGGATTGCAATGGATTAATCAACGAGACTTAAGTTAAGCTTAGGAGTTGTTCAATACATCTTTATGCTATCGCATAAAGATGCCCTCGACCTAAATCTAAGCTCCACGCTCTTAGAAAGCCTTTGAGCCAACCCAAAACCAAAAATATTATACCTTAAATGTAGTCGTCGTCACTAGGCACTTTCGTGCCCACCTTCACCTAGACCATATCACCTACTAACAACCTCACCATTATCCACTCACCCCCTCCCTCTCCCTCCTTTATGTTGTCTCCATTGCTCTTCTCTACTATGCTTGCACATTCTTGTAAGACGCGAAAGCACAATCCCAATATCTTCGTAACTAAAATCAAGAACGCATATAAACAAGTAAAGAGATTAATGCCCCTATTTTGGAAACCATCTTTCTTGATGCAAAAAAGCGACGATCAAAATCACAAGTGTTCTTCATCTATTGCCATTTATATCATTGGTTCAATGAAACAATCCCTCACCCTTAGCGTTTAATAAATGTTTCTTATGTGAGGATAATTATGTGTCAAAGTTAGAGAAGAAATTTGAGCATTATTTATAAAATTTTCAACCGGGTCCTTTCAGCACGGGATAAATTACAATATCAATTAATAAAACTTACATTAAAAAAACTCTTACAAAATTTGAGCATTATTTATAGAGTTTTCAACCAACTCCTTTCAGCACGGGATAAATTACAATATCAATTAAGTAGGTACTTATTAATACATAAAATCTACTTTGCCCATCACTCTAATAGTTTAAACGTCTTCAGTAAATGATTGTGCATGCTGCTTTGAGTTGGTCTAAGAAGGAGGTTTTGAGATCAATCCACACATGTTCATTGAACATGATTTTCCTCGCATCACGCACGAAGAGCTTAGATACTTTTTAACTTGCACGCATCGAATTCGCACGCCTAACATTTTGGTTGCCAAATCACCTCGAAGTAAATGGTTGCGCATACATAAATAAAAACCAATCATTTTATAAATATGTTAAAAGTAGAGGAAAAGGATAAGAAGATTTCAAGATGTAGATTCGTCGATTCGGCACGAGAAGCCTGAAATTGGACCTCAGTGGGAGAGTACGAAAACAGAGGGGTCACATGGGCTAACGTGCCTCCCCCAGGGACACTGCACGTCGGCAGCTTGACGGGACGGTACGGACTTGTGCTCGAGCTTTCTGTTGACCTATTTATAGATTTTCCTGACCTTCGTAAAAAGCAAAAAAGTTCGATGGCAGATTCCTCGTTAAAATTAAAAAGAGCATTGTCAGATTTCAAAGAGAAGATAGTAAAACGGTCTGAACATTCATTTTACCACGGCTTCAATTTCCAATTCTCTTCAACCCCATCATCTTTTTATGTCTGAAGGTGATTAATTACCCTAAACTAATCAAAGGAACTTTTATTTTTCCAAGTATAATTTTCCGACCAGCCCTCACATATATGAAACTGATTTGCACTTACTTTAGATAAATGGTTATTTACTTCACTTCAATACACAATCGATGTGCTAATCAATTTATCTTGTAATGCAAGTAAATGTAACTATATCGTAGCATAGATCGTCTTTAGTCACTGTAGTTGATGTTGCTGTCTCTGCCAGCTTGAGAATTATTCAAGTGTCAACATGTGCTCACAAGGGTCCATACAAGATGATACATTTTATATGATGGGACGAATGCATGCCTGATATTGATATGGATGATGGAGAAAGCAACCGAAGCAACACACAAAAGCATCATCTAGAAAACTGTCGGTGTGAAGCTAAGCGTGCAAGGACAGTGTGCTTAGGATGAATCAAACATAGTTCGGTCTTCACCATAACGACCACAAGCTCTTGCTCTTGCAACACCGTTTGCTCTTCCCCAAACAACCCTTGTTCTCTTCCTCAAAAAGGGTCGGTAAAATAGAGAGAGAGAGAGAGAGTATTGGGACCTTGAAATGAGAAATTATTCACAATTTGGGGCCCAAACAAGATGCCCTAGTGAAGCACTTTCGCATACCTTCTTTCCTTTATAAATTCCATCAAACCTCATCTTTTGCATTCCTGGCAGCAGCCGTCCCTCATCCCTCCAGCCAGGACTAGCCATAAGAGCAATGGCAATTCATCCATGCCTTCCACTTCTCCTAATGCACATTGTTCTGGCTCCTCATGCATTTGCTTCTCCATCCCCAGTTCAGGATCCTGAACTAGTTGTACAAGAAGTGAATGAGTAAGTGCACCCCCATAATTAACCTCCATTAGTACTTAAGGCACTAATTTGCCCAGCTACTCACAACGTGATTTTCTCCATATGCTCTCTTATGTTCTTCCACAGGAGCATCTTCAATGCATCCAGAAGGAACCTCGGCTTCCTCTCCTGTGGGACGGGCAATCCAATCGACGACTGCTGGAGGTGCGACCCCAACTGGGAGAAGAACCGGCAGCGGCTCGCCGACTGCGCCATCGGGTTCGGCAAGCATGCCATTGGGGGCCGGGACGGCAAGATCTACGTGGTCACGGACCCAGGCGACGACAACCCCGTGAACCCCAAGCTCGGGACGCTGAGGCATGCAGTGATCCAGAACGAGCCCCTATGGATCGTGTTTGCCCGGGACATGGTGATAAGGCTCAAGGAGGAGCTGATCATGAACTCGTTCAAGACGATTGACGGCCGGGGCGCGAGCGTGCACATTGCGGGCGGGCCGTGCATCACCATACAGTTCGTGACCAACATCATCATCCACGGCCTCAACATACACGACTGCAAGCAAGGAGGGAACGCGTACGTGAGGGACTCGCCGGATCACTACGGATGGAGGACCGTCTCGGATGGTGACGGGGTGTCGATATTCGGAGGGAGCCACATCTGGGTGGACCATTGCTCTCTCTCCAATTGCCGTGACGGGCTGATCGACGCCATCCGTGGAGCCACTGCCATCACCCTCTCCAACAATTACTTGACTCACCATAACAAGGTCATGCTCTTAGGGCACAGTGACAGTTACACTCAAGACAAGAACATGCAAATCACCATTGCCTTCAACCACTTTGGGGAGGGGCTAGTCCAGAGGATGCCCAGGTAATCATGGCAATGACTTTATCATCTAGACATCCACATTTGATTTTCTGAACTAATAATGAAAGCGATAGCTCGAATTTAATTTATTTAATTATTTTCGTTTATCTTTTTGCAGATGTAGACATGGGTATTTCCATGTGGTGAACAATGACTATACTCATTGGGAAATGTATGCGGTCGGTGGCAGTGCTGCACCCACAATCAATAGCCAGGGCAACAGATTCGTTGCTCCAGACGACGCCTTTAACAAGGAGGTGAGAAGATTACTCTTTTTTATTTCTTTTCAAAGACAATATTAACAGTTAAAAGTAGGAAGAATTGAGTGGTACAGGAATTAATTATCATGAGTACGCTCCTTTGTATTCGAATTGTCGCGCAACGTTTGAAGAGGGGCTATTTTCGCGTGACTCGTGTACTTAAAAATTCAAATTTTTCGAAGTGATCTTGGTATTTCGATTTCGCACTTCTTCGAAATCGCAGTATGATCAAAGGATGTAATTTCAGGTGACTAAGCACGAAGACGCGCCGCAGAGCGAGTGGAAGCACTGGAATTGGAGGTCGGAGGGAGATCTGATGATGAACGGGGCCTTCTTCACAGCCTCCGGAGCCGGCGCATCCTCGAGCTACGCGAAGGCCTCGAGCTTGGGCGCAAGGCCGTCGTCCGTGGTGGGTTCCATCACGGCGAGCGCCGGCACGCTCGGCTGCAAGAAGGGCAAGCGTTGTTAAATCAATTAATCCCATTGACGGATTAGTGATTACCTTAATCTGGCCTTTAATTAAGGAGCTTTGCTTGGGGGTTTAGTAATGGGATTGACTGCCAAAATGGGGGGAAAAGTGGATGGAATGGAACAAGGGAAGGAAGGGCAAGGAAAATAACAATGGCAACTGTAATTAAGACAAGAATTATAGTGATAATGCTTATATCTCAATTCATATTTAATCTAATGCAATCCTTCCCTTTTATTTCATTTTAACATCCCCGCAGTTTTCACGGCGGTTTGAGCACCATCTAACCTTTTTTTTTCTCTTCAAGCGTTACGACTTACGTTTCTCTTACATGGTGGGAATCCCGGTTGCATATCTAGACTGAATGCACTAGACACCTAGACATCACCCAACCCAATAAAGTCCATGATAAGCCCTATCGCGAACGTTAGTGGGAGAATATTCAATTAATCGATGGGCGCATTCTGTTCATTTGAATTTCTATCGGACTCAAAAGGAATTCCTCACTCGAATAGGCTCATTTCTATAAGAAAGAGATTCAATCCTCTTCATATGAATGACCCGGGATGACAACCAATCTCTAAAACTAGAAAGTTCGCCGACGTTTCACCTCGTATTAACGTGTGAAAAGCTGATGATTTGGTAGCATATGCATTACAGGAGAGGATGTGTAAAAAGCCAATAGAGTACCTTGACTGATGAGTGATTGAACAGTAACAGGACCGATCTCTTCTTTTTTTTTCGGTTCTTTACAAGTACCATTATTGAAGTAACATGCTCGTTCATTCCACACGACAGAGGGCAATGCCGTATTGAGGTAACATGCTCATTCATTCCACACGACAGAGGGCAATGCTTGCTCTCAGCTTTCATTTATTAAAGCCCCTCGTGCCTCCCGACAAGCACAGATTTGGCCACGCACGACCACCAATCCACCTCCCTACCACCACCCCCATCTTATCCATAAACAGCAAAAGCAGCGTCGGCAGACAATGGAAATCTTGTTTTGTCTAGAAAATGGAACGGTCGATTTTCTTGGAAATGTATAGGGTTGTTCTGTTAGATGCATGATCAGGAGGCTAACCATGCTACATTAGATAAGTTTGTGTCCATCCTTTTGAGGGATCTCCAATACAAATCTCATTTTTTTCTAAAGCATGAATCGATTGGTATATCGAATGATATTAGGATGATTTCTTTTACCTCAATCCACCTTCAAAATGTCTGTGCCATGAGTCTGTTCTAAGTAACCTATGTCTAATTGGCACCCCGAAAACAAGTGCTTGAGTACTAGGATGTGTGACAACCGTTCCATTACATACAATAAGAAGGGAATATAACTTTTGGAGGCATATGGATGATGAAGTTTTCGTTTAAACTATTTTAGAAGACGATATTACGTGATTGTCCATGTGACCAATCACGAAGGACTAAGAGACTCATCATAATATCAAAGTTTTGAAGAAAATTAGTCAAGTCCCTATCACAGAACCTACTATTTTAGGATCGCCTCGACGGATAGTGCGATCAATCTAGTGCTTTTGGACTTCTGCCCGGCTCAATGATGAAGCAGTAAAGTGGGAGAGACTCCCATTCGGAACATATGCACATAAAATCGACGACCTATACAAACTCAAAAATACCGAGACTTTTTCCTCAGATTCCATGGGATTATTGCATTATTGAAAGACAGGAACGCCAGCTATCGTACCCTTCAAGACGTTCCCTGTCTTTTCCGAACGCTGGCCCTTGGATTCTCCCTGCCCCACTACAGTCTGAGAAGAGATAAGCTGTTAATTCATACACCGATTGACTACCTCGGAAATTAGAATCCTCTAAAGTCAAGTTATTTTGAAAACATTAGGAACAAGTAAATTAGATAAGTCAGATCGGGTGTTGTTTTACCCCCTTTCTTTCCCTCGTTCTTCTTTCCCATTTTTGCCCTGGGCCCCTGTTCGTCGGTGCCAAGCCAACCATGACCACGACTCCAGCCACTTCCCCGCTTTTGTCGTGTGAATAATGCCCCCGTCTCCATCGGCCCGTCTCCAAGCACCCATCGTGACAAAATCTCTCACTCTTTGGGCGCTCTATTAGTCACGAGTCAAGTCTAGGCTCAGGACTTGGATCTAGTGTTGCCCAAAGGTTTGTCGGCGACGACAAGGGGGTCACAACCCCTAGAACCTTACTCTATTCGCGAAGATGACAAGGCAAAAGGGAGAAAGGTCTCGTCAACCTTAGGGGGCAACACTAGATTTGGCATCCCATGAGACTCAAAGGTAACACTAGAGTGCTCGTAACCTCAATTGTCGCAACTCTGAAATTGCTGTAGAGAGAGAGAGAGAGAGAGAGAGAGAGAGAGAACGAAGTCTGGCTAGCAAACGTGAGCTGGACCACTACACTGCAGAGGCGTAACAAGTGTGGCGGGTCCGGTAGCACGCATTCATCAGGGGGAGAGAAGAGGGTATTTTGGTCAATGGATAATTTATTAGTTAAATTTATCCCCTTACGCTATATTTTAATCAATTAAAAAGTGAGATCAAGAGAATTATAATATGGTTCAATATCGATGCACGCTTGGTGGGACACCCCTTTATAAATTATAAGATTCCAATCCTACTTTAAAATGCGCTCTTTATGCGCATGACACACACCCCACACACACATACACAAAGGGTCACATGAGGCATGATATTGATCTTTTAGAAATAGGCCTTTAATGGGGCTTACCGGGGTGCCAACCCTCTCATGTGATGAGGTACCTCACATTTATTACTTTGGAATTTGCAACATCATTAAAACTCTGAATGTTCATTCAATGTAAAACTACAAGTTGGGAATTGAGGAAAATAAATATTGACGAAAGTACAACAATGATTTGGATTTGTACATTAGATCATTCTAGAGGGAATTACACTATCAGTGTCATAAATTATGTACGGTGCTCACTTTGGTGCTAAAAGTTTCTGTCAGATCACTTAAATACCAAAACGGAAAAATAACGATCACTTTGGTGCCACCAGCGAGAGATTCCGACCAAATTAATTACGTGGCTTTTATATTTAAAAAAAAAGTTTCAGTTGCTATAAAATGACATCGTTTTCGGTCCTCCTTAAGAAAACGACGTCGTTTTGCCATCCTACATGGATGGCCTCACAAAAACGACACCATTTAACTCATTTGGGGATTTTTTTTTTTTTTTATTTGGGGATTGAAATTAGGGTTTTTCCAACCTAGCTCGCTCGACCATCGTCGCTCGGCTTCCGCCGTCACTAGGCCGCCGTCGCTTGCTCGGCCGCCATTGCTCAGCATTGTTCGAATGCCCTCGACAGCACATGAGGGAGCACCAGCCCCGGTCGCCGGAGCCTAGGTATTGGAAGACGCAAGCCAGGCACTCGTTGGGGAGATCGGAGATGGAGAGGGAGACATCAATGATGGCGCACTTGTCGACGGCCTCCCCAAGCACCGATCAGATCACGGCCTTCGACTTGGCCGCCAAGTGGCCGTCGTCGAGGTTGGGGTCGAGGTCGAGGTCGGAGTCATGGCCGCCGAGTGGCCATCGTTGGGGTCGGGGTTGGGGTCGGAGCCACGGCCGCCAAGTGGCCATCATCGAGGTTGGGGTGAGGTCGGGGTTGGAGCCACGGCCGCCAAGTGGCCATCATCGAGGTTGGGGTTGAGGTCGGGGTTGGAGCCACGGCCGCCAAGTGGCCATCGTTGGGGTCGGGGTCAGGGTCAGGGTTGGGGTTGGAGGCCCGCCGAGGGGGCCGCCAAACGACTAGCCAAAGATTTAGGGTTTTGAATTGGGGGAGACACCAAACGGCGTCGTTTTGGTGTTAGGATGGTAACTGTACTCTCCGGGGCGAGCCACATCGCCTTCAAAATTAATAAAAAAGTATCACGTCGAATTTCCAACCAATCAGATCAGATTTGGCACTAAAATGATCGTTTTTAAAACTTTTTGGCACTTAAGTGATCCGACAGAAACTTTTAGCACCAAAGTGAGTGTCGTACACAACTTATGGCACTAATAGTGTACTTGTCCCGATAATTCCATCACCTATCATTACTTGTCTTGGAGAAAACAAGCGATCTATGACAAAATAAATAGAACAAAGTAATAGATCAGATATTGGATTTGTGGGGTTTGGTCAGTGGGACCTATTGCATGAGGAAAGTAGCATAGAATACAATTTTAAATCAAGTGATATAATGAAAATTACAATCATACTCAAATCACTCAAACATTCTCAGAATTTCACAATTCCAATTATAGCTAATAACTTACCCAATATTTAACCCCTCAATTTCTCATAAACTAATTTCCGAATCTCACAAAAAAAATTACAAATCTTACCTGCAAGATTTAATTGGTTTCAACACTCTCAAAGTACTTCAGAGTGTAATTCATGAAGAAGCAATCTACGAAGTAAGCTCACTTCTTATATAAATAATAATTGGATCCAAAATAAGAAATTTGCTCAAACTAAGTAACCACTTGCATTGAAAACCTACTTGATTGGGAAAGTTTCATTTTCGTGTTCAAACTTAAAACATATTTTTAAGAATCTTCACATCGGTTCATATAGGCAAGAATTGGAACTACAGTAGGAAACCTCCTCAAACTAGGTAACCACTCATATATAAAACCTACTTTAATTGGGAACACTTTCTTTTCAACTCAAATTCAAGACATATTTTTAATGACTTGCTTCTTCATATTGTTGACTCAATAAAAGGTGACACTTGATGCTAACACAAAACCAAGATAGATGAATCTTACCATGTTGCGAGAGAGAGAGAGAGAAATTTCATCAATTTCACCACTAGCAACGCGGTCATCTTTGTCAGACAATAGTGGTTCTACGAATGATGCTACTTGATAAATGAGAATCTTGAAGGACATTGGCTTCTCTACCACTAATGAAGTACAAGGACAACATATAAGTTTTGATACGATTAAATCGATTTGTTACTTATTCTTTGTAAGTTTCATGCCTCATGCATAATGAATTAGAATGTTCTTTTTTTGTCGTTCCAAAAGCATCGCCGGATCAATGCCGCGAACAAAGTGCGACTCGCCTTCGTCCGCAGACAAGGGAACTCATCATTCGCACAAACCGAGAAACATTTCTTCACATTACAGCTTCATGTCATGCACGATAACCGTCGATGGTTTGCTGTTTACTTACATCTTTCTGTACAGCCCAATCAAGATCGGTCGATAATCGTCAATGCTGCACAGAGAAAGGTTTAGCAAGAATTAGGTTGATGAACGTTTGGCACTTCTTCAGCCGTTATATTCCCAAAAATAGGAAACAGACTAAGAGCCGCAGAAAACCAGGAAACGTGGTTTTCTGTCTAAAATTAGAGTGGAACCAGAACAAAGAGGCATGCACGTTCACGGCTTTCCTCACAAACAGCATGCCTTCCCCTCCGCATTGCCCGCTCCATCCTAAGTTCATCAACCCAACTCTCTTCAAATTCTCCCCCCAGCAGCATTGTCTCCCTCACCTACCCATTCTGCAGCTGTTTGTCTCTCAAACCTAGGAGAAAACATCTGCACAATACATCTCTTGCCCCCAGAACTTCAGCGAGAACTGCAAGATGGCACGTCAACTTGTTGTCCTCGCCCTCGTGCTCGTCGCCATCCTCGGCTTGGCATCCGCCCAGGCACCAGCCAAAGCACCAGCTGCACACTCTGGTGGCGAGGCAGCAGCCCCAGCTGATGACAGTACAGTCGGACCCATCGACGATGCTCCCGCCGGTGGAGATGATGCCATCGAGGCCCCGGTAGGTGGCCCCGTCCCCGAAGGAGCTTTCCCTCCCACCCAAGAGGGACCAGCCCAGGCACCTTCCTCCGAAAACGGCGCCACCGTCACCAAGGTCTCTGCCGTTGCTGTGGTTGCAGCTGTTGCCGGGTACTTCTTCTAAGTGACGAACGACAATAGCTTATCGAGAATGTCAAAGATTATGGTACCTTGTTCATCACATTATTATTAAAGAGTGGTGCCTTTCTAAGACGACCCTTTTCTATTTCATTTCATTTGTGATTTGCTTGTTCATTCCCTCCAAAACGTCGATGAAAGTGCAGTAAACACGGGACGTGCTTTTCAAGAGGCATGCATAGCAATGAAGTCGCAAAATGAGGGAACGAACGAATCTTAGGCTTCGATCTAATCAAAAGAATCCTCCACCTTGAGTCAATGTGCTTAAGAAGGCAATGCACGGGTTAAAACCAGCTCGATACTCAGTACTTCGTTACGGTCGACCAAGTTTCGATGGACCCTAGTAAGCATGTGTGTGCACCCGTTCGCGCACTTTTCCCTCGCCCCATTTTACAGTGGGACAGGAAATTGCGATGACCATCGATGTCAGAACGATTTGTTTAGCTATACGGTCGGTTCGAAACACGTTTGGAATGTTCAAACTTTCATTCGAACAAAAGAACTTGTTCAATCTTTCCTGAGAACAGTGGAGGCGGATAAAGAAAGGGGGTCGTCATTCATCGATATTGCACTGAAGACGCACAGAAAAGAGGATGATGAGAAATGGGAAATGTGAGGACCTGTCTAGTTCATGAAAACGTCTCCTGTTTTGACTTTTTTCAGTAATAATCTGGATGAATTTTTCTTTAGATTTGGTGAAAACTTATTTGATTTAGAAAATAATAATTTCAAACGGCACATAAACTTTTTTGAGAAATAATACTGTGACAGTTTTTAATCTATCATGAGAATAATAAGTTATTATAGATTACAAAAAATCAAATCACAAATAATTATAAATTATTATGAGATCTATTCGTGACTCACTTTAATAAACATACGACGTATCTCCCCGTACTAGAATTCAACTTGCATCTCCAAACACCCCCACCCACCCACCCCCCCCCAAAAAAAAAAAAAAAAAAAAAAAATCACTGTCTCCTTATTTGCGGAAGTGTCATTTTTCTTCCCCAATTGCTCTCGTCATACTTGGCCCTTCTTGAAAGAAAAGCTCCAAAACCCTACAATCCCTTCGTCTTCTTCCTCGTCCTTGCTCTTCCTTACCATCTTTGCTGCTGCCATTGCCCGATTCAGCTGTTATCAGCGCAACTTTCCCAGTCCGAGCCATCATCCTCAGCGTCCCGGAACAGGGCTCGTCATGCTTACAAGCCCGCAGCACTGTTTTCACCATGGCCGGGAGCTTGCAGCCCTGTGCAGATTTCTTAACAAACTTGCCGTGGCCACGAGCTCGTAGCTCCCTGCAGAGCTCGACTATGGCCGACCTTTGGATATGTTAGGGCCCAAGTGCCATGGTCGAGCTCTTCCAGAGCTTGCGTGCCAGATAAAGAGAGGAGGGGGGTCGCGACGAGGTGCTGGTCACTGTGTAGCTAGGTTAGGTTAGGTGATGGTAGGTAGTTTTCTTTTTTTCGGTTTCCTGTTTTAAGGAGAGATAAATGAGTTTTTTGAAGTTTGAATTTTGTTTGGAGGTGGAAACCGGCAATCGTTAATTGAAATGAATGTCAAGAGAGCATTTCTACAGCAACGGTAACTTGCTCCCTGACCCATCTATTTTCTTAAAAGCTAAGAGGAGCAATGCGTTGAAAATTCACAACTTTCAGCAATCACTGCGGACATACAATATCAGACGTTGCGAATTAATTCACATTATCTTATGATCAAACTCTGTCCAGAAAGAATCGAGTTCCAACCTCAAAATCTACGTCATCTAAAGTAATCGAACAACGAAATGGTAAAACCGAAAACAAAACCTTCTATCACTATCCCCCTATTCATCTAACCTGCAACCTAAGAATGCAATTAAGCTTCTCTGTATGTGACTGCTGAATGAGAACTATCGGTCGGATCCGGCATGGTAAGCCCTCTTGGCGGCAAAATCAGAGCCATCCTAATCTCCTATATCCTTAATGAAAGAATTGAGTTCCAGAAGTACATTCCTTGAAAGTAAGACAGAGCAGTAAACAGGCATGTATTGTACACCATCTCTGGACGCAATGGCGAGAGAATGTTCGAGCACATGGCAGCGTCAGTCTCAGAGGTAAATGGAGGTGCCACGGTTGCAAATGGTCAGGCATTTCTGGGTACCGTCCACCAGGCATGCCAACCAAGTCAAGCTCCTCATCATGTATCAATACATCCCCTTGAAAACTGGATTTGTGCGGCAAATGCTTGCCCCATACTCTTCGTACTCTGCTTTTGTATGGCAAGCCTGCAGACACATCAAAACCGTTTTAACCAAAGAATTCAACAAAAGGAAAAGGGCACTTTTTTAGATACTTTCAACAGATTATAGTCACTATTCAAATGAACGACAGATCAAGTAATTCAACAAAAGTAATCCCTAATGCAAAGTCCTGAAAGAATAAAGAAATGTCTTTAATTGGTCACTTGTAGATTAATAATAAGTTCATCCTCATCCTAAAATTGCAAATACAATGACAGTCAAAGCTAAATGCGAGGCACAAAGAATGGCAGGTTTAGTCAAAGCTGGATTTAGAAAAGGA
Source organism: Eucalyptus grandis (assembly GCF_016545825.1). Classification (NCBI taxonomy): domain Eukaryota; kingdom Viridiplantae; phylum Streptophyta; class Magnoliopsida; order Myrtales; family Myrtaceae; genus Eucalyptus; species Eucalyptus grandis. Next base: position 32,855,729 of record NC_052619.1, read on the forward strand.
GAATAGTGCAAGTTGAAGCTTATACAATAAACAAGAATCAACCACATCAAAAGCAGCATTAATTGATGAAGCACCGAAGAAACAGTCGATGTATCAACAGTTGACTCCTCTTCTATTCTCTTCTCTTCTTTTCTTTATAGAGTTGTTCCATCGAGTCTGATGCTCCTGTATCAATTTTACTTTTTCTTTGTTTCTTTTTCCGTTTTCTTTTGAAATGAAGAATGCTTTACTTATAGAAACCACAGACCGACCAAGAGTCAGGAAGGATTCTACCCCTAGCATAGTCAATCCACACGAAAGCCACTAGAAGCAGCTCTAGCAAAGTGGCAACAAGTGGCACCGACATTAAGAGCTATACTGGTACAGGCAGAGGTCCATGGGAAAGGAGGCTGAGACAGTGAATGAAGCGACAAAGTTCTTGCCTTGAAAGGCACTCAAAAGAGACTAGGACTGTGACCTAATTATATTGGTTGAGCCTGACATTACTCTAGATTGAAGAACACTTATGACGAGCAAGATGGCCATCAGAGCTGTTGACAGTGACAAACAGATGAGACAGAAGACTAACAACACTGACACATAGTAAAGAAAATCCGCGATTACGGGTGCTTGTAATTAGTTTGGGCATACGAGAACGGCCACAGAACAGAGGACAGAGCTTCATACGAATTGAGAAGAGTTCAGATACACATGAGAAGGAAATTTAATATGTGCAGTATCATATTCGCCTATGAGAAGAAGCATGAGTGACATACCTCAAAAAATTCTGGGGTTGACCCAAGTACAGAACCCCCAAACCAAACAGCAAATTTTTGAATAGGATGGCTAACAACATTAACTTCTACTGGCTGTGCCTGAAGGCAAGACAAAGTTGGCATAACCATTCAGCTAATTAGTATGATAGGAAATAGGCTTAGTCATTAGATCTCAAGGAGTTAATACAATCTAGCAAGCTCACTTTTACTTCCCCACCAAGTCGGGCATCAGAAGCAAGAACGCGGGCATCCACAATCTTTTTCAAATCCCGCTGTAACCTTCTGTGGAAATCCTTAAACATGGTTGATCCCCCAGACAACACAATATTCTGCAATCTCACAGAAGGAATTTGACATATACAAATGAGGTAACCAAGATCCTGTCAAGCACTGCATACAAACAATCCTACAAGTTTCAACTATTTCCATCCATTATTTCCTTGTAATTTGAGCTTTGCTTCAGTTTTTCAACTATATAACTGAATATTCCATATGTGTATTTTAATCTTCTAAGAGTAGGACAATAAATTTTCTTATACATGCTCTTATTGGTTTCTGCAGAGAACTAAACTAAAACAGCTTTACAGAGCATATAAACATAAATCTCAGAAATGCGATGAGATTGTTGTAAGCTTATATAAGCTTGTCCTGAGTTACAAATATAGCTAAGGTCATTTATCATTATTCTAGACTAACAATACCGTACCTTGTATAACGCCCTCCTCGTGTCTATCGGTGCAGATTGAATGCATTTGTCAATGACAACAGGCAAAGGGGAAGAAAAGTCAGAGCTGTAGATCTCTGGACTAAAGAAAACCTGAAACAGAAACAAATTATTACTATAACAAAGATGCGGCAATAACTAGATAAATCAACTAAAAATATATATATTGGATGGAACGTGTATACACACACTTTAAGAGAATGATAAATAGTAAGTTAGGGACAAGCATCAGGTATATTCTAATTCCTACAGCTTTTATTCATGAAAGGGTAGCAAGTCTTCCCCCATATCCGGTATTATTGAGTTGTCTGACAAGTGGCAATAAAGAAGGTGGAGTGTTTCCAAAACCAGGAGGTTGAACTGGTTGAATTGGCAGCGGAGGTTCAGTCTAATCAGATTCCGTACATTAAGGTAAAAAGATGGATAAAACACACCGCTGACTCAGTACAACAGGTATTTGCTCCTGACTTAAAATTTGGAGGAGTATATCCCACCAACTCAGATACATCACTTCTTAATACTCTAAGAACAAACAATAGACATAAATAAAGAACTAGGTGTGCATTTCCACCAAAGATAAAAAATGAATTGGACACACATGTGTAATCAACCCAACAACCATAATTCAGAGTACTGGGCACTGTGCCACCTAAGCTACATGGTCTTCCTTGTTTGGGCATGTACAACTGATAATGTTGAGTTCACATGCAATGAATAAGAGGTCCAACTGGTTGAACAGCGAAACATAGCCTGACAGTTTTAAAGACTGTACTGGTTCTGAAACCCATAAAAAGGATAATGGAAGAGATTTGAGAAGCTAACCTCAGGTCCAAGAAATCGTTCATATCCTATGTCACAAGTGTATGGAGCTCCTGTCTTTGGTTTAACACCTTTCCACTGCTTAATATACTTTGCTGGTTCCTTGTCATGCTTATTATATTCCTGATATATCATTACCAAGTTTGAGTCTCACCAGAAAATATATTTCAATCCTCAAAAGAGATACCTAGAAAAGGAGAATGGGCATAAATTTCAAGTTGAGTTGACCTTGACGATGTCAGAACAGGTATAACAATAAGTTTCCTTCACTTTCCTCGCTACTTCAAAAGAATCCTCCGGTGGTACATGTTCCCCTCTTTCCTACATGAAACAACATCCCTCCTCTAGTAAGACTGGCTGGATCTTAATCATACTGTACCATGTTCAAATGATAAAACACATTTATATTGAATGAACACTAAGAAAGGTCAGGGACGTAACCAAACGAAACGCAATGACTGGGCTTGAGGATTCATTTGAATGAGGAAATTTACTAGCAACGACTATGGAAAAGAAAATCTATTAACCAAATGGACAGTTAAAGGAAGTTGAAGAAGTCTTCTCTTTCAAGATAAGTAGTTTGGGACGTTTGAAACGAACAAACGACTGCATGTCGAAGTAAAAGAAAAGCAAGAATCATTGTCTGTTCAAAGATTCCACCGTGCTGGCAGAATGCAATTTACTAGTAAATAGACAACATCTACTTACAAATATGGCACTACATGAAATAGATTTCAGTAAGGTCACAGAAAATGCTGCTACTTGCCCGAAGTGAAGCAAAAATAATCTCATAAATAAGTTAGTCAGTAATACCATCATGAATCTCAAAGTCATGCACAATGCAACACAAAACCAAGTATGACAATAAGTGGGGTCCTAAGCTAAGCCTTGGCTAAACCTTCGAAATCTTATGCCTAAATCTTATGCCAGAATCCCTTTCAGATCTTTCCAGGCAATAATTCTTGCTAGTATAGTCATGACCATACTCGGTAATTTGAATTTTTAATATTGAATCACAAATAAAGCAATTGCTCAAACTCTTCTTTGGTGTCAAAACCTATTCCTTGACTAGGGTAGAATAGTGCCACCTATCCTAGGACATGTGATGCATTGCAAAAATATTATCATTACAATTTTAAATAAAAGTACACTAAGTTACAGTCGTTCATGCTCCCATTAAAACCTATAACACAATATTTGCAAGATAGGATTGAGAAACTCAACACCACTTCCACTGATCTTTAACATCTTGGAGCCGAGCCTTTATTTAGTACTTTAAAAATATGAAAGTAACGGAAAAATTGGGTCCATTCTCATTAACTCCAATTAATTATTGAATAGATTCAACCCATAGAATAGGTATCCATAACAACATATGATTTTCAATGACTATAAATATTAGTCATTACAATTCATTATTCAACCAAGGGTGCATTTTATGGACTCCACAACAAGGTTTTGAATGATTGGGCATTTTTTTCCACTTCAGTATTATCTTCGTCAGGACACATTCCAAGGTTTAAAAGTTTAATTTGCTTATTTTCTTCGAAAAATTGCTCAAAACTAAGTTGAAGGCATATGAGGCTTGCAAAGCAAAAGTGCAACTCTTATCAAGTCATTTGCAAGATAAAGCACATAAAAACAGTAATTGTTGGTTAGTGATACATATGATTGATCAAAGAAGTCTCAAATTGGATATCTAGTATGTATAGATCCCATTGTTGGAGAAAAGAAACAAAGCTTTTTGTAATCAGCCCACTGAAGTCAAATCACTAAACCAAACAATTGATTTTTATGAGGGGATTATTACGTACACACATTGTATACTTCTTTTATCTCACCCACAATTATGTGAGAGAAGGCATATACACTCTATGTGGACAAAATCACCTATTGTTTTGTATCTTTGTTGCAACTCTCTTTAATTCTTGTTTAATGACAATTAAAACATAAAGAATAGACAGTTTGAGGCTATAAGTTGTATAAGTACAAATATTAGAAAACTCAATCGGCAAAATTTTACTTTCAACAAACTAATGCTGCCTTCCTAGGAAGAAACTTTTGCAATCTAAAGATTTCAGATCACAAGGATATGTGCTGCCGTGACAACAATCACATTCTTATTCAGAAAAAGACAACTAGTACATTGACAGAGCAAGATTCAAGTAAAAGGTACCCGCATGAGCTGTTGAATAAAGAGAGTAACGTCTTTTCCTGAAATTGGTATAGACTTAATGCTGCTCCCAATAACATAACCATCAGCCACTGGTACAACATGAGTAGCACCATCTCCAACATCCACTACAACTCCTGTCATCTCGCACTAAGAAAAGCTAATGTCATTCTAAAGGAAAAAGAAGAAAAAAGAAAAGTACAGAAGATGAACGAAAGGCCAAATCATTTTGGCACAGAAAACACAAGGACATCTAGACTATTTTTCATGTATTCAGAAAATATTGATTCCGATAAACCATTTTCATAAGTATTCTTGAGCGGTAGAGCTGAATATCTAAGTTGATTCTCGATACAAGATCAACCAAACAAATAAGCCAACTGTTTATCTTTTCAATTATACCTAGAACCATGTAACCAAGCTATTTTTGTTAATTAGTAAAGGAGACAGAAAATATAGTAAAAGTCAGAACTTCATTCTAATTATTTGAACCGTATCAAAACAAACCTCTCCAGTTGCGCATGTCAATGTCACAATTTCAGATTAAAATACCAGAGATTGTCCTAGGTGAAGTCCACCATAGAACCGTAAGCCTTAAGCAAAATTAACAAGCTTTAAACACACCGATTCCACAATTCATCAGATCATGAGAAGAATTAATCCTGGTTAGTTACAGAAGTTAAAATTACGCAATCTGAAGATCATTAATGTTCTATATCAAGCAGTGAGCACAAGTCACTTAGATTCCACTTCAAGAAGGCATCAGTTACCGCTTCAGTTTAAATAGCCAAAGAGGGTTCACATCATAAATCTAAATATCCAGAATACAGGCAACAAAGAGGTAACCTACACCCAATTAAGTTCAACAATCTCACGTCGCATTTTATTGAATGACTGTTCCATATGCAATACCCAAAAAGAAAGAGCAGAGATCACTTGTACAGCAGAGTCTTATTAAAAGATTCAAATGCATTAAGAATATGGTGTTGAGCTCAAAGTGTTTCACTGCAAGCTCCAGTTCCCAACACAAATGCAAAGTAAAACCACACTCTTCAATGCACAATTGATTTGTTCTATTGGCCTCAACTACCATAACCATACTTCCAGACAACCTTAGCATAATTGTTTCTCCGAGGGCTAACTTTACACTAAAGAGAGTAGATTGTACTGTTATGCAGCCAACACTTGGTCCATTACTGCTCAAGGATTCTCCAAGAACTATGCTGCTGAAGATCTAACAGGACATTCTGCCCACAGGACGCCTCCATTTTTAAGTTTATAAAGGAGAATGGACTACAAAGAAGTATGTTCTCGTTATTACAAACGAAAAACCTCCAGACACTGATTTCAAAAACTAGAGAATACAGACAAATTGCCTCTAGAAATGACATGATTTGCACAAATGGATATAAATAAGGAAGCACTTCACAGTTTCATTAGCATCATGAAATAAATCTTTCAGAGTGCTAATCACAGCGGAATTTCCAAGAAGTTAGTCAAATATTTCAAAGATATTCCGTCGGGACATCTACGTCTTCCTACTGCACCAACTGCATTGAATATAACATCCGTAGATCCTACAAATCTGCCATTTATAAAGATCTATAAAGCAAAATACCTAGCTCGTAAACAGCCGCAAAACCTTACAATAACTCGCAGTCTATACCAATTATATCTAAAAAGAATGTCTGAAGTCCAATGCAAACCTTGGAAGTGGTGTACCCAGCAGCAAGAGCAAGCACCGGCTGCACTGCGATGTAAAGCCCGGGGATATTGAAAGTCTCGAACATGATCTCGCCCGTGTACTCCCGGCTCTCCGGAGCCGTGAGCGGGCTCTCCGTCAGCAGGAAGTAGTGGTCCTCGGGATCGCACCGCAGGTAATTGAAGATGCAGTGCTGCCAGAACCGCTCCATGGCGTCCCAATTCTCGACCTGCCCGTGCTTGATCGGGTAGGTGAGGTTGTAGACGCTGCTGGATCGGGATCGGGCGTGCGCCTCCTCCCCAATGTAGAAGTCGAGATCGGCCATGACCCCGGCGCTGTGCTGCGCCAGCCAATTGCTGCTCTTGGAAGAGCCCCGCGCCTGGTTCTGGAACGACTCGTTCACCGCGACCACCGTGGGGACTATGAAGCAGGGCTCCACGTTGCCGGCGAACCCCATCTTCGTGTACCTGCAGATCGCATTCCACGCCCCAAAAAAAAATGAATTTTGAAACCAACCCAGTCGAGCTAAGGCGCTCCCGAACACGAACGGCTCAAACGGCTAGCCGAAAGGAGGAAGCGCAGCCGAAACGGCAATCTCACCCGGTCCCGTTATCGATCACGACGGCGGGGCGGGAGGCGGCGGGGTCCATGGAGAGCGCGCGGCGGGGAGGAAGGGGCGGCGGCGGCGGTGGCTGTGGCTGTGGCGACGGAGATGGAGATGGAGATGGACCTGCGACTGAGATCCGGCGAGAGAGCGCGGGAGGCAAGGGATCATGTTCAGGCGATGCGCCTTAGAGGAGCGCCGACGCCGCCGCCGCCGTCGTCGTCGTCCTTGCCGCCGTCGCGGGGACGATTGGGATTGCAACAGGCCAATTCAAAAACGGAGGCTTCCGGGGCGGCCGGCCCTCGTCGGTCGGGGATTGGTGGGAGAGGCTGGGGACCGCGTCAGGCGGGAGAAGTAGGAGGGGCAGTAGGTGAAGTGGAGGAGTCGTGCATCATTGGTTGTTCACCACCAAGAGAGAGAGAAATAGCGAGAGAGAGAATCGATGCTTAACTTGGGAAGCAATCAAAATTCGAAGGAGAAGGACGACGCCGACGGCGACGGCGACGGCGACCGCGACCGCGACAAGGAAACGGGCTAAAAAGGGGACCGAGCAACCTGAAAATTTTCTTTTGCAGGACGGCGAAAAAGCGATGAATTATGGAGAGCAGGAAGAAATCGAGCGCTCGAGCTCGAGTCGACTCAGGGCCCCCAAACTTCACCCGGATTCGCGAGTTGACTCGGTGCGGGCGTACCTAGGGGGGGTGGGGTGGCCCTCCGGGCCGTCCGATGGGGGAGACCAGCGCAGCGGAGGAGGAGACCGACGGTCATTGGATCCCACCAGCTGGGGTGGGGCCCGCGCGACGTCGGAATCGATGACGCAGATACAGAGAGGAGCTGCGAACTTTGCTTCACGACTGGGTTCGTGTCGTGTCGTGTCCGCGCCACCGAGGGTAAGCATGTCAGAGTCGAGAATTGTCCGGATCGAATTAAACAGGCCAATATCGGGAAGCTCCTGTAAAGGTATCGATTCGTCCCCCGTTCCATTATTGAAACTGATGATAAAAGAGAACCAGACTACATCAGATTGATTATGTATAGCGACAAGTCCAGTATTTCTTTTTGGGACAAAGATTTAGCCGGTCCATTATGTGCCATTTTTTTGGGGAAAGATTTACTTTTAGGGTGTGTTTGGTAATTATTTTACTCTAGAAAATATTTTTTACTCATAAATAATTGTTTGTGATTTTATTCTCTAAAAGAGTTTATGAGTATTTGAAGGCATTTGATAATTGTCTAGTATTTATATTTCTAAAAAGAAATATGTTTTGTACGATCCTTAAATTTTTTTATGACTTAGAATTTCTTTTAATTTTTAATATTTTTATCTTATTTTAATTTTTGAATTATTTATTATGTTTTTATGGTATTATTTTTAAATTTTATTATATAATTTTATCATATTTTTAATATAATTTTATCATGTAATTTTACTATCATGTTATAATTTTATTATATTTTTTAATTTTTTAATAATTTCATTATATTTTTCAAGTTTTATTTAATTTTTTAATAATTTCGTTATATTTTTGCGAACCGGATAGAGAAAAAGAAGTAAAAACAAAAACAAAAACAAAAAGAGGAGAAAAAAAGAACAAGATTTGGCTTGATTTTGGAGTTGTTCCTAGAAATAAAGAAATAATTTTTTTCAACTTTTTAATTTTGTTTTCCAGAATAAAAAAGTTATTAAATAGATTTCTTTTTTTTTTTTCTTTCAAGGAACAAAAGAATAGAATCAAACATTGTATGTTACCAAATAGACCCTTAAAATATTGAAATTTGGAGGTGGAATGACCAAGTGACTAGTTCTATTGAACTGAACCGACCAAAACCAACTAGTCCCACCTACTTATGATAGTGGCTAAGGAAAAAAATGCAACTTCAAGAAAAAGAAAAATTCATCCCATGATAGTGGGATCTTCCCTACCCTCACAATCTTCACTCACCCTACGTTGCGCAGGCGGAGAAATGCCATCTATTTCAAACTTTTATTTCGAAAATCCGAAACTTAAACCGTTTTAGAAGGATGACCACCGAGGCGAATCCCATTAATGGAGAGCATCTTTACTATTTAGATCTTAAACCGTTTTAGGAGTCGCCATTAATCATTTTCTTAAGTTGTAGAAAAACTGAAATTCTAGTGTTAGCAGGAAGTAGATTAATCATAGGAGCCAGCGAGTCCAAAAAACCAAATATTTAGGTCAAAGAGTTTGGCTACGCATGTGGGGAGAATTACCAAAAGAATTTCCTAGTTTACATTTACATATAGTATTTTGCTTTTTGGGTTTTGAAAATATGAAAATTTTTCCGCCTACCGTCAAGTGAAATCGCCCAATTCATGATACACAACGACTCGACTCCATCATGCCATTTGTAATTGTTTTCATTTCAAGAAGTGCGCAATGCATTCAAAGCAAGTCCCACACATGAATCCAGTCCATATCGATTAGACATTCAAATGACATTCCAAATTAAATCCAAACAATATGCACAATCCCTATAGACCTCGTGGATATTCTAAATTTGAAGATGATATAATAGTTGCAAATCCGGTCCAACATGCCAAAAAGGCGATTCTAAATCAAATGAGGGAAGAATTCAAATTAACATGTAGATAGATAATCCACATCGTATACAGTATCTTAGGTTTAAAATAACAAGGACAAATCCAATCCCATTAGCAATAAAGTAAAAGTGTTGTAAAAGATTATTATTATTTATGATCGTGAACTTTTAGGTTTATTTACATTTTTTTTTTTTTTTTTTTGATTTATCATAATGAACAGAGACATTGAGCGGAATAAAAATAATAAAAAAATACATGATATAATATAAATATGTGCAACGTTATTACTTTATTCACTAAACAATTAATAAGATATAGCAAAATCTTTAAATTATATATTATATCCTATACAATCATATTCTAATTAAAAATCTAGATAGTCAAACGTAACTCAAATTTACTAGAATTGATTAATCCCATCACGACAACACTCAATTTTAGTATTAGCGTGCTATTTTAACATCTCATGCAATGTTACTACTTTATTCAATTTTATGCGATTCAATAACGACAAAGAGCAATTCAAAACCAGCGTGTAATTTCAAGGCAGCAAATAATTCAGAACATCATATGAGTTGTCATGCGTTTCTGCGTGCTTATTCATGCATTTGGCCTTATTTTATCATAAGCCTAGATAAATAAATAATAATAATAATAATAACAATAAATACCATGTTATTCATCATCATCATATTGCAATCGACATTTAAAGACAAAACCAATCATATTCGGTCAGCCTGCGCGACATCTAACGTGCAAAGCACACAAGTTTATGATTTTTAGTTCATGGCATGATTTCAATGTTAAGATCGCAGAGCAGTTTTCATCAAATCGAGTTTGACTTTTTATTTTTTGGAAAAATACATGTGAAAATAGGCACATACGCGGAGCCTCCATTCACGGACCGACGGCCTCGGGAGACTCCTCCTCGCAGTCCGCAGTCCGTTCGCCCGATACCTTCAGGATGTGAACTATCGTCATACCAAAGAAAACCAATAGAAGAAGGAGAAAACCCAAGTCGTTTCGATCCCGAATTCTCGTCCTAAACTGCAGTGAGTACTGACATGAATGTTAATCAGTTCAGCACTGTCAATAAGGCATCATCCTTCCATTTCATCGCTGAGATAAACTGCTCTTATGCTTAATTTACAGAACACAATCTTCCATTCTAGTTCCATCCTAGGCATCCACTCTAAAGTAACAAAATTGTGACCCGCACAGACAGGCCTAGACTGTCCCTCTCAAATGGGAAGAGAAAATCCCCACATCATGCAACTTAAAAGATAGAGCATAACTACAGAAGGTGAAGAAAAGTTAATACAGCTCTCCACGAGAATTATGATTCCACAATGCGTTTGCATTACTGTCTCGATTCACAAGATCATTTCCACGCTTTCTTCCCACGGAACTGTTTACCAAGTCGCCCTTGTTTCTTCTTTTTGTCCTGGCGAGATCTTTGTACTTTCGCTCTCTTCGCAGCCATAGGCATAACCTTCCTGTGTTCCTTCTGCTTGTTGCTCGAACCACCCGTCTGTCCATCATAGTTAAATCAATGTCATTAAGGTTAAATTACGTGAAGTAGCATCAACTACTTGTCTTTGGGGGAAATGCATTATATTGCAAGTCAAAATATCATTTTGTTGATAAGAGCTGCCAGCTTCCAGGCAGAAGGAATAAAATATCGTACCTTCTTCTGCTTTATGGCAGCTCGAGCTTGGTACTTCCCTCTTTCCTCCCGTCCAGCCTTCACGAGTGCTAATCTTTCCTCTTTACTTAGCTTTTGTTTCACATGAGCCTGAATTCCACAGCACACCATGCTTAAGTAAATAATAAAGAGAGATACAGAAGCACTCCAAATGAAAAAGGACAGAGCAAATTAACACAGTGATAGGAGACGAAAGATTTCATCCAAACAAGATTGCTGCAAGCATTTCACATGAATAACCTTTTCAAGACTATTGGGAGGAATTTTGGCATTTTGAATTCTATCACTTCAAGAAAACTTCATGGAGCAACTATCATCACGATGATAAGTAATGATGTATGCCATTGCTTCCACCGATTGAAACGCAGCTTTTTTAAAGTGCAGACAGTAAACATGAGACCAAACTAAGTACCTCAAGTTTTGCAGGATCCACACGCTTGAAGCTTAGTTGATCAGAACTGGGAACCTTAAAAGGTGACTTCGTTTCCACACCCTTTCCCAACAACCCATGCTTGGTCAAAGCAGCTTTGGCTTCTTTCTTGGCCTGATAAATAACCCGAAGCTTCAGTACTTTCAAAATCAATTGACCTCACCATGTTTAGAAACAGTGAAAAATACTTCTTCAGAAACAACTGGTGCAACAACACATCATAAGCAAATTTCAGTACCTTTAGTTGCTTGATACGTCGGAAGTCCTCATTAGAAAGAATGCCATCAGCCGAATCAGATGAAGGCTGACTCAATTTTGTTTCAGCTAATTTCTTCAAGGCCCTAAGACTTGTTTCAGCAGCATTAATCTGTCCATCAAGATCAGAGAATTTCCTCTTCCTTGTCTCAGAGAATTTAACTCCGGATCCAGTTTTTTCCTCACCACTATTAGTTTCCGAGACAGCATTACCTTCATCATGCACCTCTTCATTATCATCGCCACAATCTGCTTTTGCATCCTCATCATCATGCTCGTCCTCATCTTCATCTAACTCGTCACTGCTTACTTCATCCAAATCTTCAGCAGAAGAGTTATCTTCTTCATGCTCACTGTCACCTTCCAAAGATTCATCATCGCATTCATTATCATCAGCAGATGCGTGGGTTTCTTCGTCATCACTAGTAGCGTTATCATCATCTGACCCACAGGATACAGAAATGTCAATGCCAACACTACCTCCATCGTCACTGTCTTCAGTGTCAATGTCCTCCTCATCACTACCAATGTTATCGTCATCCTCATCATCATCACTATTCTGCAGCAGTTCAACACCAGGAACATCACTGGCAACACTGACTTCACCATATGCCTTTGGTCGTGCCGTTGGGTCACTGGGGCGTCCTCGGTCTTTCTTTACCAGCATTGAGGGACAAAGCTGTGATATGTCAAAGCAGCAATTAAGTGAGACACCCTATAAAACAGTAGTTATAAAACACTGGAGAGAGAGAGAGTATACCTCTCTAAATAAAGAGATAAGAGACCGAGCAGCTGCTGATATTGCCTTCTCATGTGATTTTTTATATAATACAAGATCTTGCAACAAGTCTTCATTCATCAACTAGATGCCATAACAAATATGCCAGTCAGAAGATGGAATCAAAACTGACACGAGTAAGAAAATGGCTCAAAAGTCAAGACGAAAGAAAGGTACTGGGACAATCGTATATTAAATTACTTCCTCCTTGTTCACTTTTTGTGAAGTTGTGAGTGCACATTCTAAGTTCACCAGTAAAGGTGCAAATGAAAGCATCATCATAGAACCAAACAATGCAAAATCAATCCTATCAAGTCTTGAAGAAGAAAATGAATACAGGCAGAGGAAAAAGAGGTAGTTACCAGGGGCATGCGTAGACATATCTCCCTTACGACATTAATTCCAACTGCAATAGCCTGGAAAATGCAATCAAAAGATCAGAACCTTGCAAAATTCATCACATTATGAAGAGGCTAGTCCCAAAAAAGTACCTCAGGACGTGATCGATCGTGTACAAATTGGTTTACTATTTGCTTAAATAGGGGTTCAACTGCATCGGGAGGCACCTACAGAAAACATAATTACTTCAAGAAAACAGAATAATCGACAGGTAACAAGAGCCAGCAAACCAAGTGAATATATTGATTCAGCAATCAGGAGGAAAATGTTGAAGTAAACAGAAAGAGAAAGACAGGGAAGGGGGAGGAAAAAGCAAGCCATCTACACTACCATATCATGACAGGCCTGAACCGCTGCTGCTAGCAAGGTTGTGACATCACGCTGGTGAGGCTGTAACACAAGTAGAAAATAATAAAATCTCCAACACCTAGCAAACAAGAAATGAACCACGCAGTATTTTTCCAAGCACATACCTGAACATACTTTTGGAGAAAAGGATAAAAATTTAACAAAATCAAGTGGTGAAGGCCCACAGTTCGTGCAACTACTTTCAACATCATCATCTTAACCTGCAACATATCAAGGAGACAATAGACACAAGCAAACATTTAGGCTTTAAGCCAATATATAGGGATATTGCACAGAAGAAAACCTTGAAATATTTTAGTGATAAAGTTAGAAATTGATCATAATAAAAGATTTTATTGGCAGCAGTTGTATTTTGGAGCTTAAAATGCTTACCTGAAAAAATCCATCTTGCCCAATGAAAATAGGAATTATACATACTAAATTCAGAATAAAATAAAACAAAAAAACCTTGCTGCTAAAACTTTTAGGGCAGTGAAGAAATTCCTAAAATTATAATGCTCATCTGAGAAATTCTTGCAGATAATTTCCATGTTCCGACACTATGCAAAGAAACTGATTTGGCACAAGATCTGTCTCACCCTCTTACTGGTTTTGTATGAAAACTTCTCATCAAAGTCTAATACCATATTCTTCAAATTGAAATTAAAAGATGAATCATGCCAGCAAATCTCCTAATGTAGCCAGCTATAATGCAGTAAAACCTTAATTTATTGATTTAGAGAAAAAAAAAATCATATTATGCTAAGAGAAGAAGAAGAAATGAAGAAACCTAATCAATCATAAGGAATACTTGTAAAGTTGCTATGGAAAGGCAAACTTCCAGATATGCAATTCAATATCTTCACTAAATAGATAGTAGTACAGACCTCAAAGCGTTCATTGCAAGTCTGAAGGCGTGAGAATAACTTTTCAGCGAACCCCTGAAGACAAGGTGAAAGTGATAAGAATACCAGTATAAGCTAAGGTGCAGAAGCACAAAGACAAAGAAAATGGCAAACCTGGGCATCTTTCAGATGATTAAGGGGTGAATAATAATTTGAAGAGCTCTTTTCTGAAGACAATCGCTGTTGCCTTTTCATGCTTCGCATAGCTCGCTGCAGCTTTGCCTTCTTTTTCTTCTTGCTAGCAGAAGTACCTTTATGGTGTGCCTGAAAGTCAGTTCAAAATGTATACATTAAGATTTTATCCAGTTTAACAATAGAAGCAATTAGTAAATGCAGCTCAACGGCAGCGAAAAGAGATCCTGACCTCTGACATCATATTTACTCGATTAGACATTGGAACTCAAATTCCAACTGGTACTTTTATAATGTAATCTCTTAAAAGTTGGTAGCAATCGCATGTTCAAAAAACTTTCAAGCATGAACATAGGCAATGCAACATTAACTTCTTCGTTGAAAACTTTATCACCAGAGAATGCACAATATGACTATAAGTTTTTTTGAGAATCTACTGACCTTATAGGCAGCTTCCTTACTAACAATAACATGAGGACTTTGATGAGATAATTCATCATCACTGCTTGAAGCATCACTATCCGAATCATCTTCAATCTTCTCATAATCAAGAAGAAATGATAGAGTGGCAATCATGATCCTGATGGTATCAAAGATACAAATGATTTTTTCTGAAGGTGAAGACTACAGAAGATTAATGAGAGACAGGCAAGAGGACACTACCTTGATGCTGGATGAAAGCACGCCGTACATATGGCATTAGCTGTTCTATCGTCAAACCATACCTTTCTTCTGTGAAGCTCACATAGTATAATTAGCGATTGCTTAGCTTTTGTCTCCTCCTCTTGCTACAACAGGACAGTCGCAATTTAGTACACGTAAGCATACCTTGACAAAGTCAAATTCCACAGGCTACAAGAAGATCAGAATTCCAAACCTGTAACAACGAAAACAACACATTCTGAAGCGATCGGTTAGTGGCTTCATTCTTGTGCTTCTGATTCATCTTACGAATGCTGTGAACCACATGTGAGAATGCCAATTTCCTCAAGGCTCTATCCCCCAGCGTCTGCAGCTCCACGAACAAAGCCAGAGTATCTCGTATATCGACCATCTAAGGAGATAAGGGTTACATCAAATCACGTCCCCAAAAGACTATAACTATAAAATGCTACTTTAGCATCAATCAATCAAAAGAAAACCCTAAAATTTAGAGGAATGTCAGGTTTCCGACCATTGCACAATCGCAGTAGACAGAGGCTCAATACTAATTATCCATCTGCACCGACAAAAATTCTCCAGACGCATAAAGAAGCTGAATTGTGAAGGTACATCCTAACAACATCATATGCAAACACGTAAAAAAAAAAAAAAAAAAAAACCCTACATTTCCGAGCGATAACAGCTCCTAGAAATTGACATATGCAACATCGACGAAGAAATGCCAAGTTCCCCACCGATATCAACCAAGACATACGAAATCAATTCCATATCAGGACCGACCTTCCGATTGACGAGCAAGATAAGCGCCTGAGTCACCGTGCACCTGAGACCGGAGGGCAGCGACCTCGCGGAAGAGCGGAGGAACTCGGCGAGCCGCGCCGGGAACTCGGCCAGCTGCTTGGGGTAGAACGGGGCCACATGCGCCAGGAACGAGGCGCGGTCGCCGAGGTCCTTGGCGACGGCGGGGTCGGCGGCGACGCCGCTGATGGAGGCGAAGCTGAGGGCGGCCTGCTGCTCGAAGAGCTCGAGCGAGGACTCGAACTGGCTGCGGACGAGGCCGAGCTCCGTCGCGTACCCCTCGGGGTCGCACTTCATCTTCGACTGGAGCGCCGCCAGGCTCAGCTTCTCGGAGCTCCGGCCGGACGCCGACAGGGCCTCCAGCGAGAGGCGGGCGGACGACATCGCCGGCGGCGCGAACGGAGCTGCCGACTGCCGAGGAGGGAGTCCTTCTTTAAACCCTAGAACCGGAAAAACCCAGGCGGAGGTGCGCTTGCCGTTTTCTTATATGTTCCGTTAATTAATCTACTTTATTAAAAAAAAAATTAAAATGATATTAATATTTTTCTTGAATTTTAATTTAACGTGCAATATCATTTTTCGCAAAGCATAAATTATTTAAAAAATTATCTCTAATTTATAATTGATCGATGAAAATAGTTTTTACTTTTAACCGTTCATTTATTTTTATAAATAATTATTATTAGGAAATATTTTTCAAATCACTTATTTTTTATAAAATTAACAAAACATAAACATTTAATGCATGATTTTGTTTCATCAAACAAGAGAGTTTGGATAAATTCATAAATTTATTGTGAAATGAGTCTCGTACTTCTAATTTATTCAACGGAGTCCCTCTACTTTTCAAAATAAATATAAATCGGTTCTTCACATCACAAATTTACATAATTACGCTATCTTTTCATTCATTTCTCAAATCAAAATGAAAAATAAGTATCTATCCTTTTGTTATTAGTATTTTACATTCTCAAATTTTTATAAAAGTTAAGACAGTTTTCATTTACATATAAATTAAATTATAATAATAAAGGTCGAACCAAAAGTGTTCTCATATATATGCAGACACCGTTTGTAATGACTGAATTTCTCATCTATCCCGTCTTCTCCGAAGCGGACGAGATTGGAGGAGGAACGATTTTCAGACATGAAGCTTCAACAACGTCTACCTCTTCCTCTTCCTGTCTCATGCGGCTTTCGCTCTTCCGCCCATCTTCCTCACACCCTTCAGGTCTCTCTCTCTCTCTTTCTGGGCAGCTGCTTTCCAATGGGAGTTCCTCACCTCTCCTATGAACAAACGTTGCTGCTCGTGTGGATGATTTTGGCGGCGTAACGCTTCTAGACTTGTATTGGGCCGGCGCGTATTGATCAATCTGAGTTCGAGCGCTTCGCTCAACGTACGGTAGTAGTGAGTCTAGTGACTGGGTCGTGAAAAAGGAAGCAGCTTTCTGGGGAACACAAGTCGGAACAGGATCATTTCGGCGCTTTATATCTTTCCTCCGGTCTCGGCTCTTGAATTTTGAGTGTGTTCAGAAACTCCAACCTCGCCGCTAATTGTGGCTAGTAATTATATGTCTACATCGCTTCCGTTGTCGGGTTTTGCTCCGCTAGGAATTGCACCGTATCTTCAAATGTGGTTGAACAAGTTGTTTGATTCGATTGCCAGGGGATTGCTGAAGCCAAACTGGGTTGCGAAGAATTTGTTGCGAAACTCCTTGACCGGAGGTGGACATTGCCCAGCCCGGATACTAGAATCCAGCAGATAGTGTCGGCTCCTAAGCGAATCGAAGAGGAGGATGGGCTGTTGAAGGATAAGTCCTGGTTTAACATTCCGAATCCATTGTTGGGTGATAAAATCACAGACAAGAGCGGTCCGGACTCTTCTTTCTATGTCATCAGGGACGACTTGCTCCATCCTCTAATCAATGGCAACAAAGCGAGGAAGCTGGATGCAGTGCTTCCTCTTCTGGAGGATCACTCGGTGACTGATGTGGTAAGACCCCATTTGCACGACTAAAGATTCACGTTTCTGTTTTTTCAAGTACTGTGTAGCTGGAAGCATCTTCGGAATAATAACCTATTTGATTTTATTCTTGGAGCATAAGATTGTCAATTTGTATCGTAACATGAATACGTTCTGCAGAATTTTGACTAAAGTATCTACAAGTTATCAAGTCAGTTATTCATCATTTATTATGCTTTTGCCGCTAGCCCCGTGCAATTCATTTCCGGGATCATGGGATCCCTCTAAATTAATCTTTGACTTGTCCATTCAGATTCAATCATTTGTTTGACCATGGGGTATGTCCATTCAATTCGCATGACATTCTGCTGGGACATTTTCTAGGTGACATGTGGAGGATGTCAAAGTGCACATGCAGCAGCTGTTGGTATTTTCCTTCTTCTGGAAATAATCACATTTATGTATTCTATGCAAAAAAATATTTCACATCAATACTTGAATTAGACAAGCAAGGAGAAGTAGGGAGAAAAAACACATTGGATTAGCTACATCTGGAATTTCTCGACATTTTTGTGACATGAGTCCCTCACTTTCTGGATCTTCTAAATCTCTGTTGTAAGTCAACTCTTTTGAGACAGTAACAGTGGAAAACAAGTGAAATTAAAGGTAGAATCTTTGATGTTTCTGCAAAAAAAGGTCTATCGCGAGTCATCATTTCCTAACAATGTGCAATTGCAGCTGTTTCATGTGCAGAACGAGGACTAAGATCACATTTGCTTCTAAGAGGAGAGCAGCCTGATATTTTGACTGGATATAACCTGATTTCAACAATGTATGGAAATGTCAAATATGTGCCCAGGTCTGTTTATGCCAATAGAGAAGAAGCTCTAAAGACCTATGCAAGTTCAGTGGCAGGTGGAAATGGATGCGTTCTTTCACTGTCTGATATTCTTGAGGCTCCTTTGACTGAGCAAATTGTTAGCTCTTCCCATCCTATTTCAACTTCAATGGAGGACCAGAGAAGTTTAGGAAACTTCTCAAGGAAGGTCGTAATCATGAATGAAGGAGCAGGAGATTCTATAGCATTATTAGGTAACACATTTGTGGGCATAGACCTTGTGTTTCTGTCTGCATGTTTACTGGGTCCACTAATGTGCTTATCCATTGACACAAGTGTACAATAATTTGTGTTATTGTTGGTAAGAAATGCATCCGGGTTGGACAGTAGTGGCATGCTTGGGGGCTCCTGCATGCTGCAATGATTCATTTAGAAGATATCTGAAGGTGGTTTTTAGGTGCGTAAAATATTTATATTGTTGACATAAGTAGATATTAGTTTGATCAATGACTGCATACTGATTTTTGTTGAGAAAATGAGCGCCAATATGATCATTGTTTTCTTTGGGGGGCTTCAAACCATCATCCTGTCTTCTCTTTCCTTTGTAATTCAGATGATGATACTATTCTATTTTCTCTTAGGCGTCATTCGCTTGGTACATCACTTATCTCAAAGTCACTTGCTCGGAAAAGAGAAAGCCATGAAATTTGTTGTAGATGCTGGTACAGGGACTACGGCTGTTGGTCTAGGACTTGGAGCCATATATTTTGGGTGTGTTTCATCCTGAGTTATTTGTCTATTCTTTTGATCAAGCTAACTATTATGATGATTGCATCAATTTTGAATTACTCAATTTAAACCACACTATTTGCACTTTGCCAAGTTGAGCCTCAATGAATGAGCTCAAGTGGTGACTTATACTTTCCTCTCCACAGGCTCCCCTGGAAAATCACTGCTGTGATGCTGGCCGATACACTTGATAACTACAGAGAAAGGGAGAGAAGGTTGATCTCTGACTTCAAGAGGCATTTCAGATTTGATCTTGATCACACCTTACGTGAAATTGACAGGGGAGCAGTGCACTGGGTGGAACGATATCATCCAAGAAAGTAAGTAAATCTCCCTCTATAACATTTCCATTGGTTGTAGCAGATGCATTGCAACGAGACATATGGATGGTGCACATATTTTAATCCCCTACACCCCACCTTCATTTAGACGTACTTGTGCACTCATAATGCTAAACAAGCTGCCTATCAATTGATCATTCTGGGGTTTTTGCGTTTTTTTCAGTTCTGGATGTGGATGTCCTCATCATGAATTCAGTGCCATCATGCTTTGATTGAACAGTTTATATAAACCTATCGTACAGCATGATGCAAAACTGGGAGTACTTGTTTAAATTAAATGCCTTTTAGCAATGGTTACTGCTTCATTAGGCAAAATAACTGCCTTTTTGTAATCAATATTCAATAGTTGTTGTCTTGTCAACTTTATAGACTGCTTCGTTTAGTATAACATGGTAATTGACATTTAAATCAGCAGCCATGTATCCATTGACTTTCACTCCATTAGTCAACACCTTAGTTTGACCAATGTCAACATCATCTTCATGTTTTCAGAAGACACTACTGTTTTAAGAAGACACTTCTTTTTATTTTTTTTGGTCGAATGGAAGACACTACTTTAGACATAGCTTTTTTAGGAAATCTTCTTGTGACAGTGTATTTGTATCTGCAAAGTCATATGCACATTATTCTTTCTGGCTAAACCATTTCTTAATCAACATTGGCGGATCATAAACTCAAACCATGTCAAAGCTATTCCTCACATACAGTGCTGATGGCCCATATCCAGATTTTGCTGTAAGACTTTCTTGGGCGAAAACTGATACTTTGCAGATCTTGATGGTAACTGTCTTCATAGATTCGGCAATGTAATTAAAGGTGAAGTAGAAGTATGCCAGGAGATTACCCGGCAAACTGGTATTCTCGTGGATCCAGTTTATACTTTGGCAGCTTGGGAGCTGGCAAGTTTGCTTAGCGAAAAGGAAGCAAGAGGTGACGCTGAGGTTGTGATGCTTCACACTGGTGGCACTCTCAGCATGTTTGGACTAGCACAAAGATATAAGTCCTATTTTCAGATGCTGAAAGATAGGTAGTTGAGCTGTTGAATAGTAAAACATGGGTTGTAATTGTGCAATTGTCCTCCCTAGTCTGGAAATCATTCTTCTCATGGAAAGGTGAAAGCTTGATGGCGAAGTGTCAATGCATATTTTATGAAAGTTTCGTCGAAATATCTCACTATTAATGTGAATTGGTCGCATCTAATGTGGTTAATAATAGAAATGAAAAGTATTAATGCTGCTGTTGAGCAGGCCTGAGAAAAATCAGGCAAAGCACATGCCTGACAAGCACATAAAATGAAGTGAGTATATGCTGCTTAAGCCTTGAAGAGGAAAAAAAGAAGTGAGCATACAGAATCATCATTGGAGAATCCACTGTAACCCCTCTGGTGTATAGTCATAGAATCAGCCATGGAAAGGTGAAAGCTTGATGGCAAAGTGTCAGTGCACACACTTCCATTCCTCAAACTTTTGCTTGAAAATTATTTTCTTTGTATGCGCTTCATTTTGCTTGTGTATACTTCCAGTGGCATTTTATGAAAGTTTAGTCAAAATATCTCACTATTAATGTGAATAGGTATACGCTGCTTTTAATGCCCTCTGGTTAGTCATAACAGAAATGTGAAAAAGTGATGGCAAATAATTTGCTGCTGTTGAGCAGGCGTTTAATGTGGTTAATAATAGAAATGAAAATAAAAAGGCCTGATAAAAATCAGGCAAAGCACATGCCTGACAAGCGCATAAAATGAAGTGAGTATATGCTGCTTAAGCCTTGAAGAGGAAAAAAGAAGAAGTGAGCATACAGAATCATTATTGGAGAACCCACTGTAGCCCATCTGGTGTATAGTCATTGAAGCACTCATGATTCATGGAAGCGAGCATACATATTTTGGAGAATCCACCGACACACGGTCTTGCTTTGTTATTGATAAAACTGCAAAGTCCGATGTATATTCGATCGAGTCTTGTTGTTCATGGAAGCAAGTATACACGACTTTGCTCCCTGCTATCTATAAGGATGTTGAGTTTTTAAGGTAGCAAGCCTCTCCTGGCTTAGAAATTGGTGGGGTCGTTGCAGCTCATGTTTGGGAAGAGAGATGATAAGAGAGCACTGCATAGCCTTTCCCCGGACCCGAGTGACCATTTTTCTTTAGTCCCAGATTGGAGTTCGCGCATCGACGCAAATGCAGACCACGAAGATGAACGAGTAACCTGAAGTTACTGTGTATGAACCCTTTATTCGGCACGACGGATGCAAGAAATTCGGTTACAAAGAGTTGCAGATCAACACCACCGGTTTAAACAAGCCTCCTCGTTACCTCTTTCTTAAGGAAATTGTTTCTCGTTTCAACCAAAAACAATGCTTCTCATTATTATAATAAGCGCAGTTGAAACTTGACATTCTTGACTTTAGCCAAAAAAAAAAAAAAAAAACTTTACATTCTTGATCACAGTGTTGCACGGTCTAACTTATACCCATAAAGAAATTTTGCATAAAGAACTGGTGGGGGACCCGACATATAATTGAACTCTTAAAAAGCTGAGGGCGGCCTGCTACTCGAAGAACTCGAGCGAGGACTCGAACTGGCTGCGGACGAGGCCGAGCTCCGTCGCGTACCCCTCGGGGTCGCACTTCATCTTCGACTGGAGCGCCGTCAGGCTCAGCTTCTCGGAGCTCCGGCCGGACGCCGACAAGGCCTCCAGCGAGAGGCGTGCGGACGACATCGCCGGCGGCGCGAACGGAGCTGCCGACTGCCAAGGAGGGAGTCCTTCTAAAAACCCTAGAGCCGGAAAACCCCGGGCAGGGTGCGCTTGCCCTTTTCTTATACGTTCCGTTAATTAATCTACTTTATTAAAAATAGGAAAAAGACCATCAAAAACCCCAAACTTTACCCAAAGTTACAAATTTGCTCCAAACTTTTTTTTTGTGACACGAAAAATCCCAAACTTTACAAAGTGACACATTTCTGCAGTTAAGAGCATTTTCGTCTTATTCTTTCGTTTTTTCTTATTCTTTTTCTTTTTCTTTTTTTTCTTCTTCCCTCCATCGGCCCCGGAGAGGGAAGCTTGCGCCGCGAGGGGCTGCCCTCGCCGGCGTCCGTGAGGGTCGCCCTTGCACAGGGCCGACGTCGGCAGGCCTCCCTCGCCGATCGGCGAGACACCCCTCGCGGCGTCTCGCGAGGCCGCCCTCGCCCGACGCAGTGAGAGCGGCTCTCGCCGGCCCCGCGAGGTGGCCCTCGCTTAGGACACCAGCCGGCGGAGGGAAGAAAGAAAAAAAAAAGAAAAAGAAAAAGCTTTTAAAAGTAAAAAAGACCAAAATGCCCATATGATTTAGGGTAAATGTGTTACACAATGAAAGTTCAAGGTTTTTGTGTCACAAATGAAAGATCAGGGTAAATGTGTCACAATTAGTAAATTTCGGGGTTTTTCATGTCACAAAAAAAGTTTTGGGTAAATTTGTTACTTTAGGCAAAGTTTAGGGTTTTTGGTGGTTTTTCCCTTAAAAATATTTAAAAAGTGACATTAATATTTTTCTTAAATTTTAATTTAACGTGCAATATCATTTTTCAGTACAATTCTCTTTGTTTCGCAAAGCATAAATTATTTTAAAAAATTCTCTTAAATAATTGATCAATGAAAAAAATTACTTTTAATTGTTCATTTATTTTTATAAGTAATTATTACTAGAAAAATATTTTTCAAATCATTTATTTTTTATAAAATTAACAAAATATAAACATTTAATACAAGATTTTGTTTGATCAAATGAGAGAGTTAGGATAAATTCATAAATTCATCATGAAATGACTCCCATACTTCTAATTTATTCAACAAAGTCCTCTACTTTTCAAAATAAAGATAAATCGGTTCTTCATATCACAAATTTACATAATTATGCTATCTTTTCATTCATTTCTCAAATCAAAATGAAAATTAAGTATCTATCATTTTATTATTAGTATTTTACATTCTTGAATTTTTATAAAAGTCTTTTTTGTCGATCCAACTTTACTCTATTCTAACTTTTACTTTCTTAGACTTTTGTCCTCGCCTCCTTACGGGGCGTGGGAGTTGAAACCCACACTTAAAATTAAATTGTCCCACCCCCACCTCCCCCCTTTCATGTTAGAAGAGTGGCGGCAAACCCCAGTGATTTTTATTTTATTAATAAAAGTTAAGATGGTTTCTATTTACATATAAATTAAATTATAATCTTGATGATGATAATAATAAAAGTAGAACCAAAAGTGTTCTCATGTATATGCAGACAGCATTTGTAATGACCTATGAAACACGAACACATTGCAGGTGCTTCTGTGTCGTGTCCGACACTCGACACGCTCGACACGCTGGTCACACGTATCGAATTTTTCGACACGTGGTCAACTTTTCTCGACACGCGTGTCCGGGAAGACAATGGAGGGTGGAGGCGAGGGCGAGGGAGAAGAGACAAGGTCACGAGTGACAGCGAGCTCGCCACGACGAGAGACAACCAGAGAAAGAGCAAAGACTGAGGTAAAGGCCACCACTCTATGATGCTACGATGGATCGACAACGAGGCTACAACTGCGAGGGAGAAAGGGCCAGAGGCAAGGCGGTGAACGATTGTGATGAGGACCGAGAGCAAGTAGAAATCGATAGGAAGAGGAGAGAAAGGGAGTTGTGGGGCGAGGAGGAGGAGGAGAAGGAGGGCGTTGGCTAGGGTTTTTGAGAAGGAAACTCAAAAAGAACGAAAATGGGATTTGGCATGATTTTTCATGTTGGAGGGAGGGAGGGGGAAGTGGTGGGGTAGGGAAAGAAAAGTGAAATAAATTTAGGAGTAGGGGAAAGAGACGAGGGAAAGAAGGGAGTGGGTTTTGGGGGTGGACCCCAAGGGGACTTTTTTTTTAATCAGAAAAATAAATGAATTAGATTAAAAAGATTTCGAAAAATAAAAGTATTAAATGTTGAATGATGATAAATTTTGGTGATCATGTATTTATTTAAATAAGTTGATTCTAATTTATTGTTAGTTATTAATTTCATCAATAATTTTTGTTAAAGTTAAAAACGTATTTCCAAACATGTATACGCATTAATTATGAATATGTCTTTTGAATGGATTTATTAATATTATTAATGTAAATTTATTGTAAACTCTTTTTTAATTAATTAATTATTTATAAATTTGAATTAAATTAATTAATGTATTGAAATTTTTATTTTTATAAAATGACGTGTCCTAGTATCGCGGCTAAGCAGTAGCTAATGACTGAATTTCTCCACATCTATTCCGTCTTCTCCGAAGCGCACGAAATTGGAGGAACGATTTTCAGGCATGAAGCTGCAGCAACGTCTACCTCTTCCTCTTCCTATCTCATGCGGCTTTCGCTCTGCTTCCGCCCATCTTCCTCACACCCCTCAGGTCTCTCTCTCTCTCTCTCTCTCTCTCTCTCTCTCTCTCTCTGTGAGCAACTGCTTTCCAATGGGAGTTCCTCACCTCTCCGTTGAACAAACGTAGCTGGTCGTGCGGATGATTTTGGCGGCGTAACGCTTCTAGACTGTATTGGGTCGGCGCGTATTGATCAATCTGAGTTCGAGCGCTTCGCTCAACGTACAGTAGTAGTGAGTCTAGTGACTGGGTCGTGAAAAAGGAAGCAGCTTTCTGGGGAACACTAGTCGGAACTGGATCATTTCGGTGCTTTATATCTTTCCTCCGGTCTCGGCTCTTGAATTTTGAGTGTGTTCAGAAACTCCAACCTCGCCGCTAATTGTGGGTAGTAATTATATGTCTGCATCGCTTCCGTTGTCGGGTTTTGCTCCGCTAGGAATTGCACCCTATCTTCAAATGTGATTGAACAAGTTCTTTGACTCGGTCGCCAGGGGATTGCTGAAGCCAAACTGGCTTGCGAAGAATTTGTTGCGAAACTCCTTGACCGGAGGTGGACGTTGCGCAACCCGGATACTAGAATCCAGCAGATAGTGTCGGCTCCTAAGCGAATCGAAGACGAGGATGGGCCGTTGAAGGATAAGTCCTGGTTTAACATTCCGAATCCTTTGTTGGGTGATAAAATCACAGACAAGAGCGGTCCGGACTCTTCTTTCTATGTCATCAGGGACGACTTGCTCCATCCTCTAATCAATGGCAACAAAGCGAGGAAGCTGGACGCAGTGCTTCCTCTTCTGGAGGATCACTCGGTGACTGATGTGGTAAGACCCCATTTACACGACTAAAGATCCATGTTTCTGTTTTTTCAAGTACTGTGTAGCTGGAAGCGTCTTCGGAATAATAATCTATTTGATTCTATTCTTGGAGCATAAGATTCTCAATTTGTATCATAACATGAATACGTTCTGCAGAATTTTGACTAAAGTATCTACAAGTTATCAAGTCAGTTATTCATCATTTATTATGCTTTTGCCGCTAGCCTCGTGCAATTCATTTCCGGGATCGTGGGATCCCTCTAAATTAATCTTTGACTTGTCCATTCAGATTCAATCATTTGTTTGACCATGGAGTATGTCCATTCAATTCGCATGACATTCTGCTGGGACATTTTCTAGGTGACATGTGGAGGATGTCAAAGTGCACATGCAGCAGCTGTTGGTATTTTCCTTCTTCTGGAAATAATCACATTTATGTATTCTATGCAAAAAAATATTTCACATCAATACTTGAATTAGACAAGCAAGGAGAAGTAGGGAGAAAAAACACATTGGGTTAGCTACATCTGGAATTTCTTGACATTTTTGTGACATGAGTCCCTCACTTTCTGGATCTTCTAAATCTATGTTGTAAGTCAACTCTTTTGAGACAGTAACAGTGGAAAACAAGTGAAATTAAAGGTAGAATCTTTGATGTTTCTGCAAAAAAGGTCTATCGTGAGTCATCATATCTTAACGATGTGCAATGGCAGCTGTTTCATGTGCAGAACGAGGACTAAGATCACATTTGCTTCTAAGAGGAGAGCAGCCTGATATTTTGACTGGATATAACCTGATTTCAACAATGTATGGAAATGTCAAATATGTGCCCAGGTCTGTTTATGCCAATAGAGAAGAAACTCTAAAGACCCATGCAAGTTCAGTGGCAGGTGGAAATGGATGCGTTCTTTCACTGTCTGATATTCTTGAGGCTCCTTTGACTGAGCAAATTGTTAGCTCTTCCCATCCTATTTCAACTTCAATGGATGACCAGAGAAGTTTAGGAAACTTCTCAAGGAAGGTCGTAATCATGAATGAAGGAGCAGGAGATTCTATAGCATTATTAGGTAACACCTTTGTGGGCATAGACCTTGTGTTTCTGTCTGCATGTTTACTGGGTCCACTAATGTGCTTATCCATTGACACAAGCGTACAATAATTTGTGTTATTGTTGGTAAGAGATGCATCCGGGTTGGACAGTAGTGGCATGATTGGGGGCTCCTGCATGCTGCAATGATTCATTTAAAAGATATCTGAAGGTGGTTTTTAGGTGCGTAAAATATTATATTGTTGATGTAAGTAGATATTAGTTTGCTCAATGAGTGCATCCTGATTTTGTCAAGAAAATGCGTGCCAATATGATCATTGTTTTCTTTGGGGGGCTTCAAACCATCATCCTGTCTTCTCTTTCCTTTGTAATTCAGATGATGATACTATTCTATTTTCTCTTAGGCGTCATTCGCTTGGTACATCACTTATCTCAAAGTCACTTGCTCGGAAAAGAGAAAACCATGAAATTTGTTGTAGATGCTGGTACAGGGACTACGGCTGTTGGTCTAGGACTTGGAGCCATATATTTTGGGTGTGTTTCATCCTGAGTTATTTGTCTATTCTTTTGATCAAGCTAACTATTATGATGATTGCATCAATTTTGAATTACTCAATTTAAACCACACTATTTGCACTTTGCCAAGTTGAGCCTCAATGAATGAGCTCAAGTGGTGACTTTTACTTTCCTCTCCATAGGCTCCCCTGGAAAATCACTGCTGTGATGCTGGCTGATACACTTGATAACTACAGAGAAAGGGAGAGGAGGTTGATCTCTGACTTCAAGAGGCATTTCAGATTTGATCTTGATCACGCCTTACGTGAAATTGACAGGGGAGCGGTGCACTGGGTGGAACGATATCATCCAAGAAAGTAAGTAAATCTCCCTCTATAACATTTCCATTGGTTGTAGCAGATGCATTGCAATGAGACATATGGATAGTGCGCATATTTCAATCCCCTACACCCTACCTTCATTTAGATGTACTTGTGCACTCGTAATGGTAAACAAGCTCATAATTTGCTTTGCCTATCAATTGATCATTCTGGGGATTTTGCCTTTTTTTCAGTTCTGGATGTGGATGTCCTCATCATGAATTCAGTGCCATAATGCTTTGATTGAACAGTTTATATAAACCTATCGTACAGCATGATACAAAACTGAGAGTCCTTGTTTAAATTAAATGCCTTTTAGCAATGGTTACTGCTTCCTTAGGCAAAATAACTGCCTTTTTTTAATCAATATTCAATAGTTGTTGTCTTGTCAACTTTATAGGCTGTTTCGTTTAGTATAATATGGTAATTGACATTTAAATCAGCAGCCATGTATCCATTGACTTTCACTCCATTAGTCAACACCTTAGTTTGACCAATGTCAACATCATCTTCATGTTTTCAGAAGACACTACTGTTTTAAGAAGACACTTCTTTTTATTTTTTTGGTCAAATGGAAGACACTACTTTAGACATAGCTTTTTTAGGAAATCTTCTTGTGACAATGTATTTGTATCTGCAAAGTCATATGCAGATTATTCTTTCTGGCTAAACCATGTCATAGCTATTCCTCACATACAGTGCTGATGACCCATATCCAGATTTTGCTGTAAGACTTTCTTGGGCGAAAACTGATACTTTGCAGATCTTGATGTAACTGTCTTCATAGATTCGGCAATGTAATTAAAGGTGAAGTAGAAGTATGCCAGGAGATTACCCGGCAAACCGGTATTCTCGTGGATCCAGTTTATACTTTGGCAGCTTGGGAGCTGGCAAGTTTGCTTAGTGAAAAGGAAGCAAGAGGTGACGCAGAGGTCGTGATGCTCCACACTGGTGGCACGCTCGGCATGTTTGGACTAGCACAAAGATATAAGTCCTATTTTCAGATGCTGAAAGATAGGTAGTTGAGCTGTTGAATAGTAAAACATGGGTTGTAATTGTGCAATTGTCCTCCCTAGTCTGGAAATCATTCTTCTCATGGCAAGGTGAAAGCTTGATGGCGAAGTGTCAATGCATATTTTATGAAAGTTTCGTCGAAATATTAATGTGAATTGGTCGCATCTAATGTGGTTAATAATAGAAATGAAAAGTATAATTGCTGCTGTTGAGCAGGCCTGATAAAAATCAGGCAAAGCACATGCCTGACAAGCACATAAAATGAAGTGAGTATACGCTGCTTAAGCCTTGAAAAGGAAAAAAAGAAGTGAGCATACAGAATCATTATTGGACAATCCACTGTAACCCCTCCGGTGTATAGTCATTGAATCAGGCCATGGAAAGGTGAAAGCTCGATGGCAAAGTGTCAATGCATACACTTCGATTCCTCAAACTTTTGCTGGAAAAATTATTTTCTTTGTATGCACTTCATTTTGCATGTGTATACTTCCAGTGGCATTTTATGAAAGTTTCGTCAAAATATCTCACTATTAATGTGAATAGGTCGCATTTAATGTGGTTAATAATAGAAATGAAAAGTATAATTGCTGCTGTTGAGCAGGCCTGATAAAAATCAGGCAAAGCACTTGCCTGACAAGCACATAAAATGAAGTGAGTATATGCTGCTTAAGCCTTGAAGAGGAAAAAAGAAGAAGTGAGCATACAGAATCATTATTGGAGAACCCACTGTAGCCCCTCTGGTGTATAGTCATTGAAGCAGTCATGATTCATGGAAGCGAGCATACACATTTTGGAGAATCCACCGACACACGGTCCTGCTTTGTTATTGATAAAACTGCAAAGTCCGATGTATATTCGATCGAGTCTTGTTGTTCATGGAAGCAAATATACACGACTTTGCTCCCTGCTATCTATAAGGATGTTGAATTTTAAGGTTAGCAAGCCTCTCCTGGCTTAGAAATTGGTGGGGTCGTTGCAGCTCATGTTTGGGAAGAGAGATGATAGGAAAGCACTGCATAGCCTTTCCCCGGACCCGAGTGACCATTTTTCTTTAGTCCCAGATTGGAGTTCGCGCAACGACGCAAATGCAGACCACGAAGATGAACGAGTAACCTGAAGTTACTATGTATGAACCCTTTATTCAGCACGACGGATGCAAGAAATTCGGATACAAAGAATTGCAGATCAACACCACCGGTTTAAACAAGCCTCCTCGTTACCTCTCTCTTAAGGAAATCGTTTCTCGTTTCAACCAAAAGCAATGCTTCTCATTATTATAATAAGCGCAGTTGAAACTTGACATTCTTGATCACAGTGTTGCACGGTCTAACTTAGACCCATAAAGAAAAATTGTATAAAGAACTGGTGGGGGACCCGACATATAATTGAACTCTTAAAAAGCAACCTAGAACTCTACACCCAGCTAGAAAAATAAAATAAAATAAATAAAATTAGTGCCTCTTTCTTCAATTCCCAACATGCTTAAATTGCATTACGATTCGCCACAGTAACAGAGCTAAGGGGAAGCAGGACGTGCTGACTCACGCACCAAACGAGATTCAATTCAATTTTGCTTCTAATGGGTCGAACACCCACTATAAATATTTATATCATATATACACACTTAAATAATTGAAAAGATAGATGGTAAATACCCTTTTGACCCAGGAATTGAGGTAATAAAGTAACAATAAAAATGACAAATAAAATATAAAAAATAAATAAGTGGGCCTCCTGAGAACAGGGGGGAAGCAAATGGGGATGGTCCCGAATGGTTCTTGTGCTTGCAAAACACTAAAGAAAAAAGGAGGAAAGAAGAGTTGGCACATCCTTTTTGAACTTGTCTTATTAGGCATAAGGGAGACCTGATGTGGCAAATGTACGAGTGCTTGGAGCCCAAAATGGAGGATGTGCTGGTTCAGAAAGGGGAGCGCCTCAAGTGTCTTTCCCTCTCTGCCATGTCTCTGGCTCATGTTGGTTTTGGTGGACATCTTCAAGTGACCAGACAAATATTCTCCTGTCCTAAAAGAGAATGGGAAAGGGAATGAATGGGGAGAGATGGTGAGAGCAAACAGTAAACAAAAACTACAGAGTCAGTACACTCTGCGGGTGAGCACTAGAGAGTGAATGGGATGGGAAAGTGGTGGTCTGGGAGCTTTTTTTAGGATCAGAGGAGGCTTTTTGCTTTTGTGACATGCTTGTAACTGTTTCCCTGTTTTTTAGTCTTATTTGTTAGGTTCCAATGCTAATTGTTCTCAAAGTGTGGCACATTGAATTGGCCAAAAATGAATGTGCTTGGTAATGTCCTTGATCTGCATGTAAACCTTTTGGTGAAGTATCTGCTAACCTCATATGTGATTCTATCAAACTGACTTTAGTGGATGGCTAGTGCCATATTATGCATTGGTGTGTCTGAAGAGTTGTCAATAAATGAATTTATACTCCTCCAAATTATTATCCTACCTAGTTGAAATAACATTCACTAAAAACCTTAAATAAATGAGGCATAAGTCAACCAACTATATTAATTGCTTTAGGTCATGGAGAGACGACCACCGCAGCTAACTCTGTTTTTGAATTTTTTTCCACAAGAATCATACACGCGTACAAAATATTCGATTTAAGCCATTGCTACTCAGCATCCGATAACTCAAAATCAGTAAAAGCCCATCCCACTTTCCATCCAATAACTGCTTTCTTATCGAAAGTGAACTTAGGGTAAAAGTAGGTGTGCTTCGGGTATGTTTCTCATTTTCTTTTCAATCTTTGCTAGGTGACAACGCTTTATTTGGCTAAGCAAGCATGACAAAGCCATTTCCATGCAATATAAATGTGAACATGCTTAGGAAAGAACAGCAGCAGAAAGGCTAGCTGCAGTCAAGACCCTGCTGCTCCCGCAATGCAAAGGGAATAATGTCTAATCTTGTTGGAGCAATATGCGCACAAGGCTCCTTAAAAAGAGGGAGTGAAATGGGGCGTGAGGAAAAGAAAACATCCCTTTCACCCACTTTTCGCAAGCCATGGAAAAGTGGGGGATATCTATTATTCATATGCAATGACCCCCATTTGTATAGTGTGGAGGAAATGGGGGACACAGTGTATCAAAACCTAGGGGGTCTAGTCTACATAGAATAATTTTTTGGGGATATTGACCATATAAAGAATAATAACTTTTAGGGTTTGGGAAGAAACCTGACAAGCCAGGATTTATTAGATGGATATAAGACAAGTTTATTATGACAAAGCTTCATGATGTTATCCCACTTTGTTCATTGATGATTATCCAACCAAAAGCACATAGCCAAAATTCCATGATTGTGTCTTACATCATGCGTCAACACGGCGGCTTTTCATTAGTTTATCATGACAAGGGGGATTAACGCGAGTCACTGCAGCTCGTGCGGTCTTAAAGGCGGCCTGCTTTTTTCATCCGAAGATTGGTACACTCAATGGATTGATAATGTTTCCGTGTGCATAGGTGATACATACTAAACAAAATCCATGGTCAGTATATCGTTCAACTTCGTTGCTGTCGAAATATGACTCCCTATCTCAAAAATCCAGAGATTAGTAGGTGCATCTTGTCTATAATTTAATAGGTCATAAAGAGATAGGTTAAAGACCTGAATGATAACAATTTTGTTCATAGGAACAATTTCCGGTCAGATTTTTATTTCTAGTCTCTAAACAAGTTTCTAAACAAAAATATACGTTAGATAAGTACATAAAATTTCTATTTTCAAAACAAAATTCGTTTGATAGACCTTATTAAATATCTCATTCTCATGTTTTTTTTTTCCATTCATTGTGCTCCATTGTTTCGTGAGATAAAATATCTTTAATCAATTGAATTGCAAACATCGATATGGAAATCACACACTGATGGGCAGCGGTTAGTAGCAAGAGCGAACAATAATAAAAGTCTTCATTTTTGTTTCTATTTCAAAAATAAATAAATAAA
Source organism: Eucalyptus grandis (assembly GCF_016545825.1). Taxonomy (NCBI): domain Eukaryota; kingdom Viridiplantae; phylum Streptophyta; class Magnoliopsida; order Myrtales; family Myrtaceae; genus Eucalyptus; species Eucalyptus grandis. The sequence continues at coordinate 32,888,490 of NC_052619.1, forward strand.
AGTAGAACATTTCTATTTTAAACTTATTTAAAGACTAAAAATTTGTCTCGGAAATAGAAAAATAAAATTACGTTAACTTTTTTTTACCAAAAAAAACTTGTTGCTGAGAAAAAAAAAATGGTTATCACGTGTGCCTTAAGTAATTTGTGATCCTCTTTCATGTATTTCGTATTGAAATGTGCATATATGAGGCTGTGTCGTGTGCTCATGTCTCTCTTGGTGGAATGTGCCCTAAAGGAGAAAGTTGAAGATGTTAGAGAAAGATGCAGAATTCGACAGTGTTGCCTCGAGATTCCCACTCTCCACAGAGATGACAGGATGAAGAAATCCTGAGCGCAGTGGGATGAGAAATGCCTGGAGCAAGCAAAGTCATTTCAAGAGGCTCAAAACGTGTATAGCGAAATGCATAGAACTGGACACGACAGCTTTGCTCCAACGCCATCGTACCTTTGTGTGCCTGCACCGGGGAGTCCTAGAAGTTTTATCCATTGGAAAACGATGGGTTGAGTTATGTTCTTTGAGAAAATACTTATAAAATGCCTCTACTTTTGAATTTGTCGTTGCTATTTCCAAAATTCTCCTGCCAATATTCTTGTATATCCATACCCTAATCAACAAATCACAATCCCATCCCCCGTCCCTCGACCATCATTGACAGTCACCACGGCAACTGGACTTGCCTGATGGAGGAATGTATAAAGATTAAACTACAATTTCATTTAAAAATAAAGTCTTAAATTCAATCTTTTTTCTAGACAACTTATTCGTCTCCCTTATAATATAGGCTTAGTCATAGGTCAAAGTCCAATCTACTTGTGTGAGGAAGTGTTAAAATGTTCAAATATTAATCTCGGCATTCATCTAATAACTTGAATTTCTAAAACCATTGGCAACAGTGCTACAAATTTTTTTATTCACTACTACTTTTATTGCCAAGGCCAAGTTCCATGAAAGGCGGCTAAGTCCCACCACAAAGAGACAAAGAGGGAGATTGTCCATGCCCCTACCAGTTCTTCTCAAAAAAAAGGATACTAGAAGTAGAATAATTCTCATATACCGCTCACTTTTGTGGCAATTTTTTTTATTAGATCCCTCAATCGACAAATCGGAAGAAAAAAATATCACTTTAAGTGTTCTGCCTAAAATTTTACATGGCTTTTTTAATAAAAAATTTATTTATATACGGATTTTTTTTACTAAAAAGACATGTCCATCGTGGACTATGATGTCGCACTAAGTCCTCTCAAACAATAGATTTTTCTCTGTCGCTGTCTTTCTCCCTGACTTTACGCTCACTCTTGTTCGTTGTTTGAAGTAGCTGGTCACCCTCGCTCGCTCACTTGCCATCTCTCTCTCTCTCTCTCTCTCTCTCTCACTCAGTTACTTACTCAACCACCATCATCCTCTCTCTAATGGTTTGGTGGTTGGAGGGTAAAGTAGGGCTTGATGCTTGGAGGAAAGAAATGGGGGCTCCATGCGAGAGTGAAAAATCTCACAGTAGGGAAAAGATGACTGTTTGTCCACGTTGAAACAAATCTTGATGCTTGTTGAAATGAATTTAAGCCGCTTGTCCTACTCTTGCTCTCCATTCCAAGATTCGGCTCTCAATTTTGGGGTTTCCAAAACTAGGGTTTGAAGAATTTGGGTAAATAGCTTGGTCCGTCCGAATCAAGGTTTATATTTGGGTCAAAACATGTAGACGATGTCGTTTAGGACTAACTATGCTAATTGGGCACGTTGGTCGGCGAAATTGAGCAAATATTATCGGGTCGGATTTCGTCATCCAAAATCGAAGTTGACGTTTAAGTTATTATTTTTTTAAAACGGCATTTAAGTAATTTAATTAAAAATTTTAATATTAAAGTGAGCATTGTGTAAAGGTTGTAATATTTCTAATATCCTTTCCCCAGACCTTCTCTATTTGGTCATCCTCAACTTCCCTTTCACACGCGCGAGGGAGTGCACCTCCATACCTAGGCAACCTCGTTCTAAGGTTCTTCATGACATTGCGACCTCATACCACAATTTGGATGTGTGGATGGTGTGACACTAGGGTTTACTGAACCTTCACATACGGAAGGCTATTCTAGGCATTTTGATAGAGTTGAAGTAGCAAACTTGAAAATAGAGGTATGTTCTTAGCATCAAAAGTGAAAACTTAGGTATTTTTTATTTTTTTTTTTATTTTCCCCATTAATTATCTTGATTTTGCGGCTCACGCAAATGATGGGAAGACAATGGAAAACAAAACTGCATGCTCACTTGAAATTTTCACAAATTCAACTTGGAATCATGCAAAAAGAAAGGAAGTCGAGCAAGTAATAGAGAGAGTAGGAATCAAAGACAGTCAAAATGAGGTAACATCGAATGACTATTCCCTTATAACAAATCTTCTTAAGTTGATTGCTTTGATGCTATCTTAGATTGATCGGGTAACTTGAACTTTTGAAATTTGGAGTTATCATATGACGGGATGAATCATATATTCCTATATCATCTACCATGAATCGGCAAAGCTAGGGTTACTGTAGGAATTTCAGTGCATAGCTCGTTCTTATGTACTGTGAATTTCATATTTTTTATCATGAATGTTGTACTGATTGGACAATGGATGTGATATTTAGGTACCTAAAAACTATTCATTACGTTTAACATATTAAAAAATGAATTCCATTTCTTCCACATTTTCACATAGCTCGTTCTTATGTACCGTGAATTTCATATTGATTGGACAATGGATGGGATATTTAGGTACCTAAAAACTATTCATTATGTTTAACATATTAAAAAATGAATTCCATTTCTTCCACATTTTCAATGTTCAGGAAAGAAACCACCGGTGGAGTGATGAAGTTAGTGGTGGGACCAAACTTTTTTTCTTTTTTTGGCTATCAAATGTCCCATCATCAATGCCCTAATGCCTTGAACATGAAAATTTGAGGTACTTTTATTTCATTTTTATCGTTAGGAATTATGTCACCCCACAGTGGACCTCCTTCGAATTCATTTGATCTCTTTATACCTAACAGTTTAAATTTTTGAATTGAATTGTCTAACGTGATATCAAAACTAGACCTATCGCTCCTAATCCAATTTATACGTGTGAGGGATATCGAAATATTATTCTATATCTTTTGACAACGGCCCGTATATACTCATTAATGTGGCAATTCCATCAAGATCTCTTCATTAATTGGGGGAATAGTAAGGAAGGACGAGGTAACCTTCTTAATGACCTTGAAAGCTGAGGACGCCCAGAGTAAAGGGGGTACTGTCCTGAAGGAGGTGGACCAAATCCTTAACTCATTCAAAGACATGATTTTATATTTTTTTGATCTCCATCAACTCACTTTAACAGTTTAAGTGTAAATCTCAAATCTTCCCTTGATATCAAGCACATTACTAAATACTTCTTTCTAGTAAACCAACTTAATTTACCGAACGAATGCAGAAGAATAAACGCATGATAATTCAAATTGTCCATCTCGAAAGCTAAGAGAATCCCTCGAATTATAATATCACTTTCAAGGGGAATTCTGGGCAGCACATGCTGCTTCGACAGGAGCCACGACCTCTCCCATAAAACCATGTCTACGGGCGTGAGAGAGGAGGGACGCAGGAGTGGTGGGAGACAAAGGCATGCACGAAGTACAAACTCGAAAGCATATAAATTACTGCGATTGAGGCGGTGTCGCGATGGTGGCTTTGGAATTCTCGTATGCTGCGAAAAAAAAACATGTTCGGTACCTCAAAGACGATGCGAACTTCGGTGCACGTGTGCCGGTCATATATGCTCGATCTATGCATTTGCATGGTCTCTCTCTCCCTCGGTTTTGACTATAAAAACATCAGTCTCTCTCTCTCTCTCTCTCTCCCTCTCCCTTTGGTGGGAGCCGAGAAAAATGTCTATTGGAACCCGAGGAAAGGAGGGCTTTTGCTGCTTTTATGCCCTTCTTCCATTTCGAAAGATCGTGTCGGACACTTGGAGCCCAAGAAAAGGGGATTATGCCTTATGAAGCGTCTTGAAAGAACTTGTTGAATACACTTGATAAGATGATGTTTGATAGTTTCAGATGATTGTCTAAAAAATTGGAGACCTATTGTACAACGGCTAATTCAATCATAAATTTTTCAATAGTGTTAGTTTAGTCATGAAATTTTGATGATTTGCTAATTTAATCTTAAGCATTTCCTAGTGTCAATTAAGTTCTAAGCTTTTTGAAAATTTGTCAATCTAGTCATAAACTTATTATTTAGATATTGGGTCAAGAACTATGTTAGCAAGTCATTAAAAGTTTATGACTAAATTGGCAAATCATCGAAATAAAAAAGAGAAAATTTATCGGTAGATTTTTAAGAGATATTACCTCTGAAAGCTAGCCAAAAATAATTAATATAACACTTGGACTCTATTTGTTTCACATAAAGATGAATAATTTGAAAAATACTTTTCTAAAAATAATCATTAGTATTGCTTACAAACATGAATAAACAAAAGTTATTTTCATTGTCTACAAAAAAATTTAGACAATAAATTATTCTTGATAATGAACTCATTTTTTTTACTACTTTTTTTTTAAATAATACAAGCGATCATTTTTAAGAAAATATTTTTAAAATTATCTATCTTCCATAAAACAAACATTTTTAAAAAGTGATCGATTGTATCACTTGTAAAAATGAATGAATAAAAATTTATTTGCATCGTTCACTAAAGTGCTTAGATGTAAATCATTGATGATAATATAACATTTTCTCCATTGATTAATTATTTCAAGAGATAAAAACAATCAAATTTTAGGAATACATTTTTCATATCATTAATTTTTTGCTAAACATATAGAACCTTGATTCGCCAGCAATAAGTCATCATCATTAAAAGCACATAGTTTAATCGAAACAATACCAAACAATAAAATATCAGTCTCGGGTACATTCGAAATGTAGTAGTTGTCGATGAAAGAAAATGAATAGTTCTATGAAGAGATCGATGAAATGACAAGCTCATTTTAATTGCTTTTTATCATGGATAACTTGGAAAATGGATATATTCATTCATTTTCCATTTGAAGGGCGACATTGAAAAAAAATTGGAGAAGTGTGTAAAAAGGTGATTTCGAAAGACTTTCTTTTTGGTTTCCTTTCTTTTCCGTGGAGTACCTGGGCGTTTTAGATCACACGACATTCTTGCGATGCCACGTGTATGGCCCACAACCCTCCTCAGCCAAAAAAAGCTTTTCGACTTATAGTGCCATCTCGCCCGACGCAGGGGCATGACCGTAATTTCGTGCACGAAGCATGTAGATGGCCAAAAGGACCTTCTCAGCGCAACTTTGGCTTTCAAAAGGCAGCTGAAGTGAAAAAGGCAAAAAGGAAAAATGATTATAAGCATATTGAACTTTATTTGCTAAAAATGGCTTATACTGACAAATGGGTTAATTCACAAAAAAATTCCAAATTGGTTACATGTACCATATTTAACAAAAATTATTTATTTTTTCTATACAAAAAATCCTAAATCCTTATACCCGTGCCACTTTATACCCAACTTATATTAAATCCATATTGTCATGACACATTTACCCTAATTTTGCCCTAAGATGTTAGTAGATTTGTCATAATTTTTTGCTTCACAAAAATTAATTTAGGATAAACGTGAGTTGAGTATATCGATTTAAGATTCTTTATACTATTAACTTTATTAATAGAAGCTTCCAACGCACTTATTGATTGAAACTATATTTTCCCCCATCTCTTGGTAAAAAGAGCTCCCTCCAAACATAGCTATCATTAGTAGGTCATGGATATGAAAATCACCCCACATATAGTTATATTAGTCAATTTAAAACCGCACACATCCAATACTTCATTTCATATCAAATATGGAAGGAAATATATAGCCCTCATTCGATGCGTTGAGTAATGGAACATCGGTTCTTAAGGGAAAAGAATCCGGTCACAATATTTTATTTTAAATGGAGTATCTTAAAAAAATAATTAATAACCATCTTCTTTATTAGTAAGGAATAGGATCCATTTAACATAGAATCTGAGGAGGCATGGGTTATGGCCCTTATTAAGGGAAATCTCAGGACATCATTTGGGCAAAAGCACATCTCATCCAGCTTTCTCCTTCTCGTTGCTGCTTCTGCTCACTTACCACTAAACTGTACCGCGACCTTGAGGAGGCGACACTGCTTAGGTTAAAGAGCAAGAATCGGCACAGATAGAGAGAGAGAGAGAAAGAGAGAGAGAGAGGGGCGGAGCCACCGTCGCCGTCGCCGTCTCCGTCGTCGTTATTGCCGGAGCTCGAGGCATGGAATTACACGGAGCGTCGGTCATGTGAAAAGGCCCCCCGGTCAAAGAGAGACCACCGCACGGTCCATGAGCCCGGTCAAACTCCGACCCACCACCGCAACCGCCGACCGTCTTCGCTAGAAGTGCCGCCGCTCCATGATGGCTGAGACCGGCGTCGTCCGGTTCCATGGCAACCTGGACCCGGCGGCCCAGGAGTTCCGTCCGGCCAGAAACCCTAACCCTCCCTTCTTCGCGGCGCCGGCGCAGCAGCAACCGCCTCCGCCTCCGCCGCCGCCGGCGCAGCAGCTCTACTACCCGCCGCCGTACGAGGTCCAGGTCGTGCCCTTCCAGTACCACCACCCCCACCACCACCCCCACCCCGCCGCGCCGCCGCCGCCGCCGCCGCCGCCGCCCCCGCCTCATGCCGCCGCCTCCGTGGCCCCGCCGATGCCGCCGCCCTCCCCGACGGCGACGCGGGCGCTGGCGCTGTGCCCGGTGCCGGGGACGCGAGCGAGTCGTGGGTGCGGCGGGAATTGGAGGTGTTCGGGGACGTGCGGGCGGTGCAGATGGAGCGGGCCCGCCGCGACGGGGTCGTGACCGTCCACTTCTACGACCTGCGGCACGCGAAGCGCGCGCTGCGGGCCATCCGGGAGCAGCATATGCAGCGCCAGTGCCGCCTCCGGGACCACTACTACGGCGCGCTCCCCTCCCTCCCCCCCGCCGCCGCCGCCGAGGACGCCTGCGGCGCGGCGGGGAGCGGCCTCGTGGCGGGGCCCGGGGTGTGGGCCCAGTTCGTGATCCCGGCCGTCCACGCCATCCCGGATGGGCAGAACCAGGGCACCCTCGTGGTCTTCAATTTGGACCCGGACGTGTCGACGGCCAGCTTGAGGGAGGCCTTCGAGCCATTCGGTATCTACCCCTCCGAAAGCATGCCTTGACGGATGCGATTTCCTCTTTCGCTCCTTGGGTTCGGATCGAATCCGTCGGCTTTGCATGAAAATCTTTGCTTTGCGAAAGCGAGCGTTTTTCAGTTTTTTTTTTTTTTTTCTGGTGGGGCTTGCTTCAGATAGAGGGGTTTTCTTTCTTTATTTGCTCGGGGAAAGTGGGGCGTAAAAGCTGGGATATCGAGCATTCTTTCTTCTGTCCCTTTTCATCTCCATTGCGCCTGTTTCTCCTTCCCCTTTGCATGCTCAGAACCTCTCCTCGATGTTTTCCGCGCAGGTCCGGTGAAGGAGCTGCGGGAGACCCCGTTCAAGAAGCACCAGCGGTTCGTGGAATTCTACGACGTCCGGGACGCCGCCAAGGCGCTGGCCCAGATGAACGGCAAGGAGATCCATGGCAAGAACGTCGTCATCGAGTTCAGCCGCCCCGGTGGCTACAACCGCAAGTTCCTGCTCGACGCCACCGGCCCGCCGACCCCGACGACCCCGACCGCTTTCGTGCACAATTCGTCGTTCCTCTATACCTCCCCGGCGGTCGCCTACCGTGCCAAGATTCCCAAGGATTCGCCGCCGCCCCCGCCCCCTCCTCCGCCTCTGACGTCGCCGCACCGCCTGGTCGCCGCTCCCCCGGGCTGCGAATCTTGCAGCCCAACAAGCCTGCCAAGAAACCGCTGATGGGTCCCGGCGAAGCGAGCCCTACCGCGGAGAAAAGCTCGGAGGTCGAGGCATCGATGGGCCGCTTGAGTTTGAGCGGCGGCGGCGATGCTCATGGAAGCGAGAGAGGAGAAGGAGAGTATTGTAACACAGGGAGCGTCGTCAGCGCCAGGAACAGTGGTGCCAAGAAGAAGCACGGCAATAGCATTAAGCAGCAATCGCAGCCGTGTCGGAGCAGCGGCAGCAGCAGCAGTAGCGGGAGGTCATGGAAGAGCAACAAGCAAGGCAGGCACAAGCTCGATTCCCGGTTCGTCATCAGCGAGGAGGACGGCGCGGTGGCGCAGGCGAGTTCCGGCGACTCCAGGACCACCGTCATGATCAAGAACATACCCAACAAGTACAGGTGAACAAGGGGGTCGCTCTCGTTCTCGCTTCATCATACTTGCCATTTTTGTGAATGGATTTCGTCTTCTTTCGTCTTCCTCTTAATTTATTATTAAAATCGGCAATTGTTTAATGTGGGGCGCAGTCAGAAGCTGCTCTTGAACATGCTGGACAACCACTGTATCCACTGCAACGAGCAGATTGGAGAAGACCACTGCGAGGACGACGAAGACCGCCAGCCGCTGTCCGCATACGATTTCGTCTATCTCCCCATTGATTTCAAGTGATCATCTGAACATAAAGATTCGCAAGAACCCATTTGTTTCTTTCTTTTCTTCCTATTATTGATTTCATTTGGGGTTTGAATTGCTGATGTCGGGATTGATCGATCTTTCGCGCATTTTGGACAGCAACAAGTGCAATGTGGGGTACGGGTTCGTGAACATGACGACGCCGCAGGCGGCGAGGCGGCTTTACAAGGCCTTCCATCTCCGCCACTGGGAGGTCTTCAACTCCAGGAAAATCTGCGAAGTCACCTATGCAAGAATCCAGGTATAGCAAAATAATTCAGGAACAAAGACGTTCTTTTTTACTGGTATTTCGTCTAGTCTAGACTTCAGTCCAATAGCAATTAGCATGGGGATTCAAGCGGGGCTCGAATGGCAAGAGAAACCTTCGCCTCTTTCAATGAATCCCGCGAAAGTGAAAAACGATGAAAAATGAGAATTTGGGTTTTTGGGTGGGTGAAGGGTTTGGAGGCGCTGAAGGAGCACTTCAAGAACTCCAAGTTCCCGAGCGAGGCGGAGAACTACCTGCCGGTGGTGTTCTCGCCGCCGCGGGACGGGAGGCGGCTGACGGAGCCGCTCCCCGTGGCGGGCCATTACCACCCCCACCACCACCCCCAGCAGCGGCACCGGCGGCACGAGGGGGACGAGGAGGAGGACGACGAGGAGGGGACGGACGGGGAGACGAAAGGAGGGCGGGGACCGATGGCAATGACGTCTGCTGCAGCGAGGAAGGAGGGGAGGCGGAGGGGTCGGGCGGCGGCGGCGGCGGGCGCAGAGGGAACAGCAGTCGAAGCTCAAACGACGGCGGCGATAGCGGTGATGATGATGGTGACAAAGAGAAGAATTGAATGCCGTGTCGCGTCCTTTCCCTTTGGTTCGGTATTCGCGCAGAAGAGAGAGAGAGAGAGAGAGGAGGGAGGAATGCGAAGCGTCACCGGCGCAGGGCGTGGGTGCACCGCCCAATGGGCGGCCGTCGAGCTCTGCGCCAATAGCCCTTCCTCGCACAGCTCGTCTTTCACTCTCTTCTGTTCTCTCTTTCTTCTTCTCTCTCTCTTTCTTCTTCTCTCTCTCTGGTTCTCCTGGTTTTTTAGTATGTGCATGGCTTTTTTGGTGTTTCTCTTTTTTGGTTTTCTCTGTCTAATATATGGTGACGTTCTTCTTTATTTCGTCATCTCTTCCTTTTTTTTTCTTTTTTTTGTAGTGCTTTTTTGGGAGTAATTTTGACATTTTGATGGGTTTGAATTTATTCATTTGTTTGGAAATGTGAAATTGCATTTTGGGGGGGAAAGATTCAACTTCCTTTTCCCTCTCTAGTTTGGGGCGTTTAAGATTGAAGTACATAATTAAGGATATGTTTAGAGAGGTGTTGTCGAACTCGAAATCGACCCCTAGACTCCTCGAGCTGAAGTAGAGCTTGAATGTGTTGATCACTTAAATCCTAGTTAGAGCTCGAATTCAAAGATATTTCTCTATTGTTGCTTGTTGAATTCGAACCTCCGTGCTTTTTTTATGGGGATGAGTAGGGACATGCAATGTTTCGATCTCTAAAGGTTAAAACTTTTGAAATAAAATTGTTAGGAATTGAAGTGATCGACTGTTTAATTAAATTAGTATGTGATGAGATTTGGCTCGATTTGGTGACTTGTTGGCCTGTAGTTATAATCATAGAGACATTTTCCTCCTTTGTAAATTATGGCTCTAATTATATGAGTTCCCCATTGTATGATATTAGATCGTTCAATCAACTATCATATATGGAAGAGATTTTAGGATGTTCCAAATAATTTACATTATTTTTTAATAGTTTAAATTTTTTAAATATCGATCACACTTACACTCATTTTCAAAAATAATAGAAAATTGAGTGGTGTTTATGTTTTTTTATTGCCATAGTGTTTGGGTTTAATAGCTTAAATTTTTAGAATATTAATCATGTATATAATCACTTTTATAATATCGATCCCCCATTCCAGCATTGACCATTAATCGAGTAGTGTAAAAGCTACAAGGATATATGCCTGATTAATAGAGTACATAGGTGTAATTTAGTTCCCTTGATTTTTAGAGAAAATATATACTTGCATTCTAGATGACTTGAGACACATAATAGTCTTCGACCAAAAAAAAAAAGACACATAATAGTCTCAAATTTTTATTTATGACCACCGTACTTTGTTACATTGCATAGTCAAATCATTAAAGGAAGATTGGAAATCCACGGAAAATAATGTACTCTAAATCTCTCGTGTACACTTGCATTGACGTGGCACTGCGTTAGCACAGCATCAATGGCATACCACTCCTTACTATAATAAAAATAAAAGGGGGCGACACTTCTTTAAGATAACTTTTTGAATATATATGTGTGTGTGGGTGTGTGATGGATCAACTAATTGCTTTCCCATGCCCCAACTGAAGGTCGTCAACCTTGAGTCGCAAGGGAAGTGGCTAGGGCTCATGAACCCTAGCAGGCGACGGCTCGCCATCACCACAAGACAAGAGCCTTAGTCAAAGCATAATTCCTCATCGCATTGACATGGTGCTTTGACATGGTACTGATTCAGCACTGCTTCAATGTCATACTAATTCTTACTGAAAGAATCAAATGGGTGAAACTTCTTTAATATAACTTTTTGAATTTATATATGCACACACATACATATGTGTGTATGCGGTGAATCAACTAATAATTTTCCCATGCCCTAGCATATGATCATTAGCCCTGAGTCGCGAGGGTAGGGCTAGGGCTCATGAACCCTATCGGGTGACGGTGAGGAGTCGCCATCACCACAAGACAAGGGCCTTAGAAGAAGCACAATCCCTCCTCACTTGCATTGACGTGGCACTAAGTCAACATTGCTTCAACATCATACCAATCCTTACTAAAAAAACTAAATGGGCGAAACTTCCTTAATATAACTTTCCAAATATATGTGCATGTGTGTGGCGGATCAACGAATTGTTTTCCCATGGCTAACAAAGGATCGTTGGCCTTGAGTTGCGAGGATAGGGCTAGGGCTCATGAACCCTATCGGGCAACGGTGAGGGGTCGCCAACACCAAAAGACAAGGGCCTTAGTGGAAGTATAATCCCTCCTCACTTGCATTGATGTGGCACTAAGTCAGCATTGCTTCAATGTCATGCCAATCCATACTAAAAAAAATCAAATTGGCGAAACTTCCTTAATATAACTTTCCAAATATATGTTTGTATGTGTGGCGGATCAATGAATTGTTTTCCCATGGCCGAACAAAGGGTCATCGGCCTTGAGTTGCGAGGATAGGGCTAGGGCTCATGAACCCTATCAAGCAACGGTGAGGGCCATCACTACAAGACGAGGGCCTCAGTCAAAGCATAATCCCTCCTCACTTGCATTGACGTGGCACTAAGTTAATATTGCTTCAACGTCATACCAATCCTTACTAAAAAAAACCAAATGGGCGAAACTTCTTTAATATAACTTTTCAAATATATGTGCGTATGTGTGGATCAACGAATTGTTTTCCCATGGCCTAACAAAGGATCGTCGGCTTTAAGTTGCGAGGGTAGGGCTAGGGCTCATGAACCCTATCAAATGACAGTGAGGGCTTGCCATCACCACAAGATGAGCCTTAGTCAAAGCATAATTCCTCCCCACATTGACATGGTACTTTGACATGGTACTGATTTAGCACTGCTTCAACGTCATGCCAATCCTTCCTAAAAGAACCAAATGGGTGAAACTTCTTTAATATAAATTTTTGAATATACACACACACATACATATGTGTGCATGTGGTGAATCAACTAATTGTTTTCCCATGCCCTAGCATATGATGATCAGCCTTGACTCATGAGGTAGGGCTAGGGCGCATGAACCCTATCGTGACAGTGAGGGGGCACCATCACCACAAGACAAGGACCTTAGTGGAAACATAATTCCTCCTCACTTGCATTGACATGACAATAAGTCAGCATTGCTTCAACGCCGTACCAATCCTTACTAAAAAACACCAAATGGGCGAAACTTTCTTAAATTTTCTTTCCAAATATATGCACATGTGTGTGGTGGATCAACGAATTGTTTTCCCACGGCCTAACAAAGGATCGTCGGCCTTGAGTCACAAGGGTAGGACTAGGGCTCATGAACCCTATTAGGTGACAATAAGGGCTCGCCATCACTACAAGACAAGGGCCTCCGTTGAAGCATAATCCCTCCTCCCCTCCCCTCCCCAACCCCAACCCCAACCCCAACCCAACCCCTGGTCTCTCTCTCTATCTCAATTTTTCTTAAAAATTTCTTTGTCTGAATAATTTTGTTTGTACTAAACCTCATTCAATAGTTGAAGCAATATGCTTGTCACATTTGTCGCGACATGTGATCTTCGGTGAAGTGCACAGGATGTCACATCGGACTTTGAAAAACCGGTTGAAGGTTAGTCGGAGTACATCAATCACGAAGAGATGTATAAGTTCAGCGCATTTGATTATTCGAAATATAGTTCATTGGCTTATTAAATGTGGCTTTCCTGTGATGAATAGTCACCTATCTCGAAAAGCACAGATTGCAGAATAGTGACGGGAATGATGCGAAGTAAGGAGACATAGATAGGTACAGCCTAGTCACCTCTCTCATAAAGCACATGGAAAATTGACATCGACATGATGTGATTTTAGATTTATAATCATGCGTTTATCTCAAGTGTACCTTCATTTGTCTAACAAAATATGGGAAAAAGGTGATCGACGTTTCGTTTCTTTCATAAAAAAAAATTATTTAAAAATTTTTTTGATTATTTATATTACTTATAAAAATACATTTTCATCGTTCATAAGATATTTATATAAATCATTATTGTAATGAAAATATTTTATTATTGACAATCAATATAGAAGATCATCTTTAAAAAAATTAATAAGTAGATATTACCATGCAAGAAATTTCCAAGAAGCTTAGTTCTTTTCCATGTTGTCGATCAACTAAAAAATCCAAAAATGAGCAACTTTTTACTACGTCAAATATTTATGCTTTTTTTTTTATTGTGTATATGACTGCCAGTTTTTTTTTTTTCCCCTTAACAATTGTCTCTTATATGCATATATAGTAGGTTATTGGATTACAATAAGAAAAAAATAAGAAAAGCAATTTTTATAGATTTTCCTAAATAAGATCATAATTATATTCTCCAATACAAAAATTCAAAGGATGCAATTTAATTTAATCAAACCTTTGAAAAAAGACATTATTAAAAAAAAGGCAATTAAATTTAATTAATTTTGGATTAAAAATATTAATATTATCCATGGAGTGCTTATGAAAATGTATCAATGTGTCTCAATATGCAGCACAGGTTTTATGTCATTGTTTAGTGTATTTTTAGATATTCTTAAAATTTCTTACACCTCTGTGTAAAAGTGTCTTATTGACAGTAAAAATAGTCATCAATTCTTAGATATAGAAAATACAAAGATTTGATGTTTTTTTCTCGAGATTAATCAAATAACAAATTCGCCAAAAAGCGAACCTTTTAGTTAGAAGTGCCAAAAGAAATTAATGAGTCGCTATAACAAAAATGGCGAAGAAGAGGTCTCTCTTTTATATTTCATTTTCTAAATAGCAATAAGTTTAAGTCTGAAGGTAAGCCATAATAATAATTAAAAAAAAAGGCCGAATTAAGGAAAATTTTGCAAAAATTGAAACCATCAATGACGATTTTGTCTACCTAGTGAATATTGGGTGCATAACAGTAAAAAGCCTCACCCTTTCAAAAATATTCTAATGAGTTTATTTCAAATACTTTTTAACTATAAAAAATAACATTTTATATTAGACTAAAATTGCGCACATTAAAATTTCCAGAAAATTGGTATAATTCGAGTTTCATTACTATGTGATAACAGATTATTTCAATGGTAGGTTTTTTTGAATATAGATTGGATCTAATATCATCAAGTTTTGTGCAAGTGAACGTATTTGATATGTTACTTAGATACTGGATTAGAAAACAAACCTAAAATGAGTAAAAAAAAGTACCCTTATCCTAGAACAGCATAGAAATTTTTTGAATTCATATAAACCATTTAAATTAAATGGATTAGTCGCAACTTTAATCCTGAATTTTATTGACAATGCAATTGGATCTCTAAGGCTTTTTATCGTGCAATTGAGTCATCCATCTTTACCGATATCTCGAAATTGTTTGTGTGACATGCCATGCAAGCAACGCTATGTTGCTGATTTAGCTAACTATTTTAACACTGGCTTTTCATGTGGCTTCATGTGAGGAAATAGAGAAATAAAAACATATATACCTATGTGGGGACAGAACTTTCTAAACATTCCTTTCTTATTTATTTATGCTAAAGCATGTTCATGTACTTTAGAAACTGAATAACTAGTGTTTTTTAACCTTCATGATCAAATGGGTTTGGCTCAGTGGTTAAGGAACGGACTTGTGTGGACTTGTGTGTAAATTTCACGCGCCACACTAATTCAATTCTCCGCACTATCAAGTGCAACCAATCCTATGGCTGCTCGTCCGGGTTTCAGCTCGCGCCTTATCCGGTTCATGAGGTCGGCGGGGTCCTCCGTAGGCCTGTTTTCGATGCTTTCCGTCGCCAAAAGAAACCACCGGGATCCCTGGAGCCAATGTCATGGCATCCTCCCCATTCAAAAATGCTGCGAAAGAGAGAGAAAGAGAGAGAGAGAGAGGCTTGGCAACATTAGGAGTGGTCCAATCTCCTGAAGTGGTCCTGCTGCTGCTATTCCGAGTCCCTTTGCCGAAATCTTTGTTTCTAGTAAAGGGAGAGAGAAGGGGAGAGCAGGGCAGCGTTTTGTCTCGACTCCTGGATGCGCATGTAAGGTCAAAGCAGGTCGCGTCAGCTAGAGAGAGAGAGAGAGATATTTAATGCCCATGTTAGAGAGAGAAAATGGAGATGGGAACAGAACAGAACAGGGGAAGAAGAAGAAGGTCGTCTCCCGCTGCTTTGGGCGCTTCCAAGGGAAAAGCCGCGTCAGCATCGTCTCGGACGCCAAACCAACGGTACGAGGTTGGGCCTCACCCCATCCCCCGCCGCGGCGGCGAGGATGGACGGTCGGGGTGGCGCGGCCGCCGCGGCCGGGGGATCCTCCCTGGGCCCCACCAGCGATCCGGGGGGGCGGCGTGGCGGGCATCGGGGAGGTCCACGTGTCGATACCCCAGGGCGTCGGGGAAAGAGCGGATGAGGGGATGCAGGAGGAGGGAAGGGAAGGGTCGCTGGACTGACAAGAAAGGACGTGGTGTGTTGTGCGCGCGGGTTGATGAGTATGAAAAAAGCTGTGGCTGGGGCGGGACAGCTGTCAGGCGAGGGACAGCCACGAGACACAGAGAGGATAAATAATAAGCGCGTTTAAGATTATCGCGAGAATGATGATTATAAATTTTTGAAAAAATAAATTTATCAATAATTTATAATAATTTATTATTTAAAGTTTTTATGAGTTCTCACAATTGATTATTAAAAATTATCATTCTTATCACTTTCCATTTTTATCCATAATAGCAGAGACATATTAACATCGACTATATTTAAACATTGATTTAATGTGTAATATTACTTATAAATTTTAATTTATTTAATATGATTTCTAAATTTTAGTCTGATGTATAAATATTGTTTTTGAAATTTCTTATTTATACAATGTGGTCCATGAATTTTGATTTAGTATTTTAATGCTGTCCTTAAATTTTTAAATATTATTATATAATTTAAGGACTATATTAAACATTTACCAATAAGTTAAGGATCATATTGAATAAATTTAAAAGTTTAGAGATAACATTACATAATAGATCAAAATTTATGAACCATTTGTATTATTATCCCTAATAGTAATGTCTCAATCATTAGATCGCCTTTTCTACGCTTAATAAATTTGATTTAATGATTAAGATTAACAAAGTGATTAAATCATTAAGTAACAGAGTTAGTGAAGATTTAGATGATAAACTAACTTTAATTACCCTCATTATTTGTGGAGAAGAAGACAAATGAAGATGACATTCGTTATGTATTTTCACGAGGACTTTTTTTTTTTCGATTAATAAATGCCACGGCAGTACTTGCTAAATGCCCTTATAATTAAATAAAGGTTGAAAGCCACAAAAAAAAACTAACTTATACTTATTATAATGTATTTACCTTAATTTTTTTAACTTAGAAAATTTCAAACTTATATTTGTGTGACATATTTACCATTCGATAACATTCTGTGAATAAGAACTACTAAAAATTTGTCTACATGAGCACCGTAAAGCGAACAATGTTGACGTTAAATCTACATAAAAATAATGTTTTTTTATTGAAAAATATCCGGAACCTGAATAAGTTTGACGTTTTCTATGTTATCACAAAAAGTTTAAGATAAATGTGTTAATGAACATAGGTTGGGGTTTTTTATATCAATTTTTTTTAAAGAGTAAATGAGTCGTAGTATACATAATTCGAGAATTCTGATGGCCTTTTCTATTAAATAAAATGTGTAAGTTCTCAAAACTTTATTTTCTTACGTTATACACGTTCAAAATAGAAACATTTCCTTTATCAAATATAGTTGATAAGTGTCTACAAAGAACTCACTATCAAGATTCTTTCATGTTTTTCAATAAAAAATGAAAAGGTTTTGCATCACTCGAAATGGGTGCAATTGTTTTACTTGGCAAACTTTTTCTTTAGATATTTATGCTTTCTTCTCATATAAATTCAAAACTGTTCTTTCGTTTTTAACATTTACCCTCCATTTTCCTCACCTCACCAACCCCATCACCACCCCCCCCTCCCAAAAAAAAAACCATCAAGGCATCCAATATTAAAGTGGCACTCGAATCTCAAACAAAAAAAAAAAAATCAATACGAAATTAATGCAAAAAAAAAAAAATCTAAAGAGAAAACGATCATTTTCTACATGATGAAGGAGTGAAATTCATGCTAATGTTTTACCTAAACAGCTTTCATACATTGTCGAACCATAAAATAGAGCGGAACCGTTCTTGTAATTTGTTTTTAGTTCTTCACGCAAAATAAATTGTCATGACATGATGTGAAAATGTAATCATGCCAGTAATAAATAAACCCATTCTGTTGATGTAAACAATTTTCCATCGAGGCGAACGAAATAGGCAATGAGAGGGATGTGTGTAGGGGTAAGCAAAAAAAGGGACCAAATTGGGTGTCCTTTCAAATCGAACCTAATTGGCTGAGTTTAGACAGTTTCCGATTTCAAAAAATCAAAACTTTGTAACCATTGGTTATCGGTTCAGTATTTGATCTCATATGTTTAAAACACGAAACCCTAATTGTTAATTACAAAACTAAAAGTGAAAACCCTAATTTCCTTTCTCTTCACTCACGCAGCCACGCCTCTCTCTCTCGCTTTCGTAGTCTCGCTCACTCTCCACCTCTCGTTGACACCTCACTACGCTCCTCCCTCTCCTATCAGACAAAAATTACCCTGTCCCTCTCGTAGTCAAGCCTGTGAACTTGCAAAGAATAGGAAAATAAATTATCGCGACCCAAGCCTAGGACTCACTTGGAAAAAGGACCAAATCGCCCAATTCAGTTCCTAGGTGAGTCCAAGATTAGGTAGGCCGGGAATCTTCAGTATCCAACTCTTGAATTCAAAGAGGCGGATAAAAAGTGGGATTACATCGAGGAGAGGAGCATGCGTGTCATAAATTTAGTATGTGCATGTTTGAGTAAAAGAATTTTTCACTAATTGATTTCTATTTTCATACGCTCGGTTTGTCCAGAATAATTAATCATGGAAAGCCATTTATGGTCATAAAAAACATGCACCCTTGGGAAAAACATTATATCTTCACGAAAGCATTTTCCTATTTCCTTCGCAAATAAATACACCCTAAGACTAATCTGATCCGTCGGAATTCATGGAACTTATTGGAATTCCAAATAAAATCCACCATCCTTAGCGTTTCAATACAAATCTAGAAAACACCAACATGCCCAAATAATGATTTTGCGCAGGCAGAGGAGATAGAGATGGAAGAGCAGCAGCAGCTGTGGAGACAGAGACTTTAGCGTAGGTGGCCTATGCTATACTAGGCAGCAGGCAACGGATAGGCTCTCCTAGGGCCTTCCTATTTCTTATCTCGTATGGTTGGATGTGGGCATTTAAAGTTGCCCTGTTACGAAGATTCAGCCGGGGGTTCGTACGGAACGGGCCGGTCAACAGACTCGACGCAACCAGCCAGATTACACACAGCACATGCCTCTTTTTTCTCTCCGATCCGATCACCCGTGGGTCCCGATTCGCGTGAGGTGGGGCCCTCGGCGGTCAAAGGGATTTTCTCCGTCCGGTCAAAGGCTCCCCCCCGGGCAGGGGCCCCGACAGCGTGGCGCCACGTCAGCAGCCCCGTCTGACCTGGCAACCATGGTACCATACCCGAATCGGATGGATTTGACTCGAGATGTGATCTGAGATAGCTCCGAGAAATTTAATGCGTGAGAAAATTGTGATGGGGGTGAATACGTCATTCAACCTCCCCAATAGGGACTTTCAAGGGATTAAGGCAACATTTGGTTGGTGGGGCCAATCTATCACATAAGACAAAATTTTGATTGGACTTTCAATGGAGCTCGTGTTAGTTTATAACGAGAATGATGACGCCTCACTTTGTTTTTTTCTTGTTTTTTAAATATTTTGCAAATAGGAGATATCCTATTCCGGAATATCTCACCTTCAAGATTTTTTTTTTTAATCTAGTTTATATCTTGATCATATCCGTATTTAAGCCAATTTTTATGTTACCTCAATCACAAAATAGGATATGAATTATCATATCCAGAGTTATATATGACTAATCAAAAGTAGAGTAAGATAAATTTTTTTATTGGTCGTAAGTAGAGTAAAATATTGAAAAGCTAGCAAAAGAGACTATGGCGCAGATAGCTAAGAGGGCTGGCAAAGACACCTGCGCTAATAAATTGAAGGGATAAGTTCATTAGAAATTCTAAAATTTGTTATGAAAATGCAATCGGATTTAACAATATCAAAAAGTACAATTAAGTTTTAAACTTATCACGAAAATGCAATCGAATTCTAAAATTTTCAAAACTGCAATAAACGAAATGACTTATTTTGAACAATTTGATAAGTTTTATGACTTGATTACATTTTTTGAAAATTTTAAGACTAAATTATACTTTTATGACAAGTTTTAGAGTTTATAATGAATTTATTCTTAAATCGAACATATCTCTGAAATGATTGGATGGTGGCCACATTTAAGTTTCTCTAAAAAATAAAAAAATAAAAACAAAACAACTACACTAATTTAACGTAGAAAAAATTGCGAAATTTGTTTTGGCCAACTTAAATGCTAACGAATGGGTTTCACAAGATAGCACTGTTTTTTGCCAAGGAATTTATCTTCCTTTAAAACTGAAATTTAACTAAAGAATTTTGATTACAAAAATCTCAAATCGGTACACTTGTAGCAAATTTACTTTGAATTAATTTCTTAACCATAAAAAACCTCAAATTGATAAACCTATGATAAGTTTACTTCAAACTCATTTTTTTGTTATCAAAAACCTTAAATTGGCACATTTGTAACATATTTATTCCCAATTAGTTTTAATTAAATCGGATTAATATCATAAAAATCACAAATAAGTACAAACGAAGGGTAAAACCTCAAAATGGTGCACTCGTCACTTGCTATATATTATTCAATTAAGCAATTTTAAAGTAAAATTTAACGAAAACAAGTAAATGATAACTTTGTCACAAGTGTTATAGTCTGAGTTTTTTAATTTGGGATATATTTATTATATTTGTATCAATTTATGATCTTTTGAAACATTAACCATAAACTAAATACATGCTTAAAAGATGAAGAACGTGCCTCTCTTCTTCTTATTAGATACAAAGATTTGCGAGTTGATCGAAAGTAGATGCAAGTTTACAGTAATTGAATAACCCTATAGCTTAATTTGTTTTGTAGGAAATGAATAAGTTTATAAATACTTTTTAAAAAAATGATTGTTTTTATAACTTGAAATAATTAGTCATTGAAAATATTCTTCATTATAGAAAACAATTTACACCTAAATATTTTCATGGACGATAAACTTAAGCGATTACTTTCTAAAAAATGGTTTCCAAACCTTTCGTTTTCCATGAAGGAAGCGCACTATAAATACTTGATGTATGATATTCGATTGGCGTTCGTTTGAACACGTCTTGTTTGCCATCATCTAGCAAAGGGGGCCTCACAAGAGATAAACTATTTTATAACTCTTGGGTCGAGTGTTCTTATTCGTTAATTGCATATATATTAATGTTATCGAAGACGAGATTATAAAATTGGATATATGACGTCAATTTAATATTTAAGTGCTAATTTCTTTCTTTTATTATTACTTTTTTTAAAAGGTAGGGGAGAGACTGTTTATCTCCGTGACAAGGGGGATTCGTTGTCCTTTTCCCGAGCGCACGGTCGTTGGTCGTTCCGAGGTCAATGTTTTTTTCGGTTTTGTTTTTGGGGTTTCGATTTTAGGCGTCGTCGGTTGGCGCATTTTTGTCGTATTTCTCCGAATTATGTCTTTTCTTTTCTTGGCTTTGACCGGGCGGTCAAATAACGGGGGCCCACACCGGTGGAAACTCGTGTGCTCTTTTCGAGTGCATCAAGGCCACACGGTTGGCCACCTGGGACCATCTCCTCCCTTTAATATAAGGGAAAAAGGCACAAAAAATTCCAAAATTTATCCATTTATCCTAAATTATTATTATTATTATTATTATTATTATTATTATTTATTATTTTTTTAGTAATCGAGGACTCTACCACGAGCCCAGACAACACCGAAGGACTATGCCCCTATACCTCGGGGGAGGCTAGTATTGAACCCCACCATCATGGCCCTCACTTAAGACGCTAGCAACTAGAGATTCGAATTTGCGACATCGGCGATGAAAAGTAAGCCTTGACCCATCATAGTTGCTTACCGGTGGGTTATCCTAATTTTTTTAATTATTTTTTTTATAACCCAGGAAAACCGTAAGCCGACAATCGACGGACAAACCCTGGGGTCCACGGAGGAACCCACCACCCCCGTGAAGTGGGTAAGTTTACCTGCGACGTGCTCGGGATTCGAACTTCTCTCTAGGGGGAGAAAGCCCGAAGCCAATAGCGCCACTCAGTGTGGTGGTCCTAAATTATTTTTTGTAATACAAAAAACTCCAAACTTTATTTATTGTGATATATTTACTTCAAATTTTTTTTCTGTGATATCAAAAACTTTAAATTTTTACATGTGTGACACATTTATCCCAAGTACAAATTTTTGAAATAAATGTCATGCATATAAAAATTTGGAATTTTTTGGTGTCACTAGAGTAAATATGTCACACAACAAATTTAGGATAAATGTGTCATAATTGATAAAGTTTGGAATTTTGGGTAACTTTTACCGTTAATATTATCTATCTATCTATCTATCTATCTATCTATCTATCTATTTATCCACTTATCTATCTTTTCAATTTCCTTTCCCCCCTTCAATAACGACCCTACAAAAAGGTGAGATTCCATTTATTTTCGATAAACCAAATGTAGAAATTATTAACATTGAAAACCAGCATGACCTACGTGTCATTTTGAGAGGGCTTTGGAGGGGACCAATTCGGCATGAAAAATTAACGATTTGAATTTTTTTTTTTTTCAATTTTTGATCACCCGTATTTCTTAGAAAATCGAATGAATAAACAATATTTTCATTCTGCTTCATGAAAAATTGATGACTCGAAAACTATTTTCTTAGAAATAATTGATTGCATTACTTAAAAAAATGAACGAATTCAAAATGTTTTCATGAATTGCGAAAATGTTTGAATATGAGTTTTTAGTGGCAATGAAGAGATTTTTCATTGACTAACTATTTTTAAGTGATGAGTCGATTATTTTTTAAGAAAATATTTTTTTGAATCATTCGCCTCCGTGAAGCAAACCGAAGTTTATAGGGCTTAGGGTTTGGAAAACATTTTTTTATTGATTCTTTTGCTTTGTTGTTCACTTGCTCTCAACTCCGGGGATGAAATGTCAAGTGTTGGCCCATTCTGTATCTGGGTGGGCCTGTAGAGCTAGGCCTGAGAAAGATGCAAGGCAACGCTGTGCGAAACGTGAAGATGGCGAGCTTTTACAAAGAAGAGGAGGCAAGAACATCTGAAAAAGATTCATGAAATCTCAATGCTATCGGTTGAAGAAACATGGGGAAAACTGCTAGAGAATTATCTAAATTATTTCTAACTAGTGTTGCTACCATCCTTATGCCACCATTGCTGCCATGCAATCCTCCAGCCACCACCAACCGCCCCTCATCTACTCTCAGTTGTTAGTAAAAGAAAAAAAAAGTAAAAGACGAAAAATGCTCTTTAGTTTAGGGTTTTTTATGTTACAAAAAAAAAAATTTGGACTGCTAAAACTAATCTAACTAGACTATGAAGAAGATGACAATGTAGGGTTGGATTGCAGGTCTGTCGTCACCATCTCATCTACTGTCGCCTTAACCAACTCCATAGCGTGTTCCAACACTAGCATGCCTCATCTGGATCCGCTGGCAGATAACAGAGCCTCCCTATCCACCAGCAGTAGATGAACCCCAGAGCGGCAATCAGGGCTACACCCACGAAAATCGACAATACCAGTGCCATGTAGTTCCCGCCATGCGCAGCATATGGTGGGAAATGCCCTTCTACTTGCACGTCTTGCAATATCTTCCTCATCTGGATAGAAGACAATATCTGCAAACCGAACATTCATCTTCTTAAAAAATTAATTCTTGAAATCTTGCTTCTCCTTCTTCCTTAAGTTTTTCATTCTTTCTCTCTTTCTCTCCCCTCCTCTTATCTCTCTCTCTCTCTCTCTCTCTCTCTTTGTCTCTTCCTTTTCCCTCCTCCTTGGCTCGCCTGTTGTTAGTTGTTTGCATGCCTGCCGCCCATTGTTCACACGCTCGCCGCCTGTGATTTGCACCCTTACTGCATGTTCATCGTGTTGCTCCCATCCTTGTGCCACCATTGCTGCCATGCAATCCTCTAGCCACCACTGACTACCCTTCATCTACTCTCGGTTGTTAGTAAAAGAAAAAAATAAGTAAACAACGAAAATGCCCTTTAGTTTTGGGATTTTTTATGTTACAAAAAAAAATTTGGACCGCTGAAACTAATCTAATTAGAATATGAAGAAGACGAGAATGTGGGGTTGGACTGCAGGTCTGTCGTCACCATCTCATCTGTTGGCGCCTCAACCAGCTCCACAGCGTGCTCCACAACCGGCATGCCTCATTTGGATCCACTGGCAGATGACAGAGTCTCCCTGTCCACTAGCAGTAGACGAACCCCAGAGCGGCAATCAGGGCTACACCTATGAAAATCGACAGTATCAATGCCATGTAGTTCCCGCTATGCGTAGCATATGGCGGGACTTGCACTTCTACTTGCACGTCTTGCAATATCTTCCTCATCTAGATAGAAACTACAAACCGAACATTCATCTTTTTAAAAATTAATTCTTGAAATCTTGCTTCTCCTTTTTCCTTAAGTTTTTCATTCTTTCTCTCTTTCTCTCCCCTCCTCTTATCTCCTCTCTCTCTTTGTCTCTTCCTTTTCCCTCCCCCTTGGCTCGCCTGTTGCTAGTTGTTTGCACGCTTGTCGCCTGTTGTTCACACGCTCGCTGCCCATGGTTTGCACGCTTACCGCATGTTCGTCGTGTTGCTGCCATCTTTGTGCCACCATTGCTGCCATGCAATCCTCTAGCCACCATCGACTGCCCCTCAACTACTCTCGGTTGTTAGTAAAAGATAAAAGATGAAAATGCTCTTTAGTTCAGGGTTTTTTATGTTACAAAAAAAGTTTGGACTGCACCATCGGCCGTGGTGGCTCTGCTGGGTAGGCTTCAGTCCTTTGAGGGAAGGTCAGGAGTTCGAAGCTCTTACGACGCAAGTTGCAAGGGGGCTGGTGGGGTATTAGGTAATTGACGCGTGGCGCCGGGGTGGTGGTTTCCCTGTTAGCGTCACTTGGGGTTTACGTGGCGGCTGTCGGCCAAAGCGGTTCCTCTAGCACCAAAAAAAAAAGAAAAAAGTTTGGACTGCTAAAACTAATCTAACTAGAATTTCAAGAAGACGACAATGTGGGGTTGGATTGCAGGTCTGTCCTCACCATCTCATCTGTTGGCGCCTCAACCAGCTCCATAGTGTGCTCCACAACCAGCATGCCTCATATGGATCCACTGGTAGATGACAAAGTCTCCCTGTCCACTAGCAGTAGACGAGCCCCAGAGTGGCAATCGGGGCTACACCCACGAAAATCGACAGTATCAGTGCCATGTAGTTCCCGCCATGCGTAGCATATGGCGGGACATGCACTTCTACTTGCACGTCTTGCAATATCTTCCTCCTCTGGACAAAAGACAATATTTGCAAATCGAACATTCATCTTCTTAAAAAATTAATTCTTAAAATCTTGCTTCTCCTTCTTCCTTAAGTTTTTCATTCTTTCTCTCTTTCTCTCCCCTCCTCTTATCTCCTCTCTCTTTCTCTCTTTGTCTCTTCCTTTTCCCTCCCCCTTGGCTCGCCCGTTGCTAGTCGTTTGCACGCCTGCCGCCTGTCGTTTGCACGCTCGCCACCTGCAGTTTGCAAGCTTACTGCATGTTTGTCGTGTTGCTGCCATCCTTGTGCCACCATTGCTGCCATGCAATCCTCTAACCACCACCGACCACCTCTCATCTAGTCTCAATTGTTAGTAAAAGAGAAAAGAAGAAGTAAAAGACGAAAATGCCCTTTAGTTCAGGGTTTTTTATGTCACAAAAAAAAGTTTGGACTGCTAAAATAACTAGAATCTAAAGAAGACGACAATGTGGGGTTGGACTGCAGGTCTATCTTCACCATCTCATCTGCTGGCGCCTCAACCAGCTCCACAGTGTGCTCCACAATCGGCATGCCTCATTTGAATCCATTGGCAGATGATAGAGTCTCCCTGTCCACCAGCAGTAGATGAACCCTAGAGCGGCAATCAAGGCTACACCCACAAAAATCGACAATATCAATGCCATGTAGTTCCCGCCATGCGCAGCATATGGCGAGACATGCACTTCTACTTGCATGTCTTGCAATATCTTCCTCATTTGGACAGAAGACAATATCTGCAAACCGAATATTCAAATTTAGGCTTACGCTTATGGATATAAACTAATCTATCACATATGAACTAGCCAATATACAAAGGGCAGCCAAGATAAAGCGAAGGAAGAGATTTTTGCACAAATTTGGTAATTTGGGTTCGAGCTATGGAGCATCTATCTGAAACTTTACTCAAAATGACAAATTTATCCCTTTTTTTTTTTTGTGATATGAAAATCCCCAAACTTTATTGACCGTGACACATTTACCTCACTAATGTCATTTTCGTCTTTTTTTTTTTTCTATTTTTTCTATTTTTTCTTTTTTTTCCTTCTTCTTCTGTCTTCCCTAAGCATATGCACTTTGATAGAAGAATCAACTCTGAGTGACTTTCATCTATTGATTCATACTTTAATTTAAACTTTTGTTGTTCATGCACTTTTATCTTCTTAAAAAATTAATTCTTGAAATCTTGCTTCTCCTTCTTCCTTAAGTTTTTTTTTTCTTTCTCTCTTTCTCTCCCCTCCTCTTATCTCCTCTCTCTTTGTCCTTTCCCTCGCCCTTGGCTCGCCCGTTGTTGGTCGCTTGCACGCCTGCCGCCCGTCATTTGCATGCTCGCCGCCCGCGGTTTGCATGCTTACCGTATGTTCGTTGTGTTGCTGCCATCCTTGTGCCACCATTGCTGCCATGCAATCCTCTAGCCACCACCGACGCCCCTCATCTACTCTCGGTTGTTAGTAAAAAAAAAAAAAAAAAAAGTAAAAGACGAAAATGCCCTTTAGTTCAGGGTTTTTTATGTTTCAAAAAAAAGTTTAGACTGCTAAAACTAATCTAACTAGAATCTGAAGAAGACGACAATGTGGGTTGGACTACAGGTCTGTCCTCACCATCTCATCTGCTAGCGCCTTAACCAGCTCCACAGCATGCTCCACAATCGGCATGCCTCATATGGATCCACTGGCAGGTGACATAGTCCACTAGCAGTAGACAAGCCCCAGAGTGGCAATCAGGGCTGCACCCACGAAAACCGATAGTACGAGTGCCATGTAGTTCTCGCCATGCGCAGCATATGGCGGGACATGCACTTCTACTTGCACATCTTGCAATATCTTCCTCATCTTGATAGAAGACAATATCTGCAAACCGAACATTCAAATTTAGGCTTACACTTATGGATATAAACTCATCTATCACATCTGAACTAGCCAATATACAAAGGGTAGCCAAGATAAAGTGAAGGAAGAGATTTTTGCACAAAGTTGATAATCTGGGTTCGAGCTGCGGAGCATCTATCCGAAACCGCTTTTATTCTTGCATGGCCAGAAAATTCTTCACATTGATTTTGGAATAACCTATCACATGCGCTGTCCATTCATGTCATTCCCTCTTCAAAGTTAAGATCCTATCCTATCTTGTCAGGATCTCCTGCATTCGCGAAGATTGGGTTCTTCGCGATAGCCAAGATCAAGGCACATGCTATTAGGCTAGACAATTTCTCCATGTTAAGTGCTGGGTGAGTGAGTCTGTGTGTGTGTTCTGTGGATTTTTGGTTCTTGCTGCTTTTATAGGGTCAAAAAGCGGTCCATAGTCTCATTGTTAAGATCCATTACTCATTATATTGGCTCATTGTTGAGCGATGTTCCTGATGAGAACTGATTGGATTCTAATGGTTGATTTATTGCTGAAAAATGGGCAAATAATATGATTACGTAAATCTTAATAGACCGAACATCTCCTCATCTTTATTCAATAACTGCACTAAGTATATGCTTCTGCCTGCAGAACATGCTCAAAAATTTAAAATATGGAAACAAGAAAGGAGTGTCGTCAGTTTTGCCTATCCTCAGGAAGTTTTACCGTCCTACACTTTTGGACGAGAAGCTCTCGACCTCAAAATTCTAAATTTATGTCCTCTTATAGTTGTCCCTAGCTAAGCTCTAGGGGGTGATGCATCCTATGCCGACAGCATCAATGTTGTTGATCTCCTGCAACTGCGAGCCATGGCATAGACCAGAACAGCAATCTCTAAGTGTTTTGGACTTCTAATTTCCATCAAGAAATGGCAACTTCTACAAGTTTCAGCTGACACATTATTTCAATAATCATTTAGGTGACATGCTTGCACAAAGCTTAAACTTTTATAATTATTTTGATGAATGGGGAATGGAGAAAATGGTTTATCATATCTACAGAAAACTGCTCAAATATCAGGCAAATCCTAAATGCAGGATGTGCGACATGAATAAGGGATTTTCGATTCAAACAGCAATGTCACTTAAGTTTTTATAATAGTTAGCAGTGGTTTCACAAAATCTCACACGATATTAGAATAGAAGATCTTAAGTTTAAATCTTTCCAGACTGCTATATATCTTCCTAAGCCCCTATTTACCTCATTAATTATATATTTCCACGCTTTGGGTTTAGGTCAAAATCCAACTTATGCATGAGCGGAAGTGTTAGAGTAATTAATAATATACCGTGCCTTTATCCCAAAGGAGAGCTAACTAGAAGCATGAAGCGCTGGGATGTAGAAGATGATGACATTAGGGTTGATGTTTGAGCGAGGGTGGTTTGCTGGTGCTGTTGGAGGAGGACCTGATGGCGATAAGAGGCGTCCATGGCGAATGCCGCACGAACCCTCTTTCTTGTCGATCCTGCGGTGCATTCTAACATAGCCTCTCACGCCGCAGTTGGTGCCCCACGAGTTTCTTTACCATCCAATACTCTGTCCCCTCCCTCGTGCTTCTGTGTCCTGCCGCCGCCACCCCGTGATTCAGCTCCGTCCTGCATTTTCCGTCGAGCAACTCCCTGCACGCGCATGCATCTGGCTCTCTTGTTTTGTTCGCGGTCTCTTTCAAAGTTTGATTTAGGAGATTAACCTCGGAATAGAATTGGAAGTCTCGATTGCCAGCGTCGATGGACACCGCTACGGGTTGGTTGGCCATGACTCTCATCAGAGCCTCGTCGTCATTTTTCGGCACCTTTCCGTGCCCGTGAATCTTGACTCCAGGAGCATTCCTCTGTCATCTGAAATAGCCACCAGAGTACATATTGCATATTTCTAGATAAGATTCTTACATTTAATCTATGTAAATTGAACTTGGGATACAGTAGGTACTGAAACATTATAAAAAGACATGCTCGAATAACTAGATCAAATCAAGCAGCTTCTAAAACTTTATCACATGCCATACTTTAACAGTATGTCACAATCGGAACCGATTGTATAAGTTGTTCTGAAGAACATAGATGTAATGGAAATTGAAAAGGTAGCGGAGCTGTTATTGGGAGGCAAGTGACGGTGCGTTCATCACTGCACTGCACATATTGCAAAAAAAATTGGACAACTTGCTTAACCGGTTTCTTTGTGCTTATTCATTCTCTGTCATACGTAAGGCAAGCCTAACGCCATCAGTTCTCTTTACGTATAATTCTCTCTTTGCTTTACCGGATTCATTTCACCCTTCATTTCTTTTTCCTGTTGTTACAACTAAAATGATATCTAACATGATTTTTACATAGCAGAATATAATTTTACCTACTCAATTCAGTAAAAAAATATGCCATTTACACATGGTCAAATAATGAGAGAATCACTTCGATGTGGTCTAGTTCTAATGACTCTAAATAAGACCAAATAAAAAAGATGACCAACTTAATCAAGAAAAATGATCTAGTAGAGTTTTAATTCACTCCTCAAGTTGGTTAATTGTAATGCCTTACCCTACTTAAAACTAATTGAAGTCCAAATCCTTAAAATAACAAAATTATTTACTTTAAACATTTCTGCTATCATTTTTTTTACGTTACTCAAGGCTATTTCTTTAAGTAATAGTGACGTGCTGTTTACATAACTTAAATCAGAGATAAGTTCACCTCAAGTCATGACAGTCCAAGTTAACATGAAAATCAAAATCATGATCATCTTGTGACTAGCCGAAAAATGAGATGTATTTAAAAGTTAAAAGAATATTGATTTTGTTTGATTAAATTTTTCACCTCACTCTTTTTATTTTTTTTTTGTGGGTACATCTCCACATGTCAGGTACCTTCAAATAACTAAACTAAATAAATATGTATTGTATTTTAGTTCAACCATTGCCATAAAGAGACTTTGTACTGTATAAATTGTCACTTGCTGGGTAATTCTTTGTGGTTTCATTAAATTAGGCAGAAAAAATACCCGCGTGATTGCTAATTTGACTTTCTTTATGTCTATAATAGGTTAAATTGTTTTCACAGGTACATTGCAAAAAAAATTGAGTGTTACATTTAAGTATTTATTTATGGTTAAGAAAAAATTCACATGCAGTAATTAGATTTCCTTCTTATTGGTTTCATTTCCTTCTTGGAAGAAAGAAAGTGTCCAATATAGGTTCTGGTTGTCAAATGCATATCAGTGGCCTTCCGTGGTACAAATGGCTTTGCCATTTACAAGAAGTAATAATGCCGTTAGCTTAGCAGCCCTGTATATATACCACTGAACCAATGAGCCCTTTGTGATATGTTAAGATAAGTGTTTCACCTTTTAGAGGTTCAGTTGGGGCATCCGGAGCTACTCTTACTTCATTTTTACGGTATAATAAACTACTTTTTACTTGTCATAAAGCATCACATGGGACATATTTAAAAACATACAAATACTGGCGATTATCATCACGTCGAATTTTTTCACAATTTACATAAATTAAAATGCATATATCTATTTTCTTTTTTATAGTTTCGATGGCAAGGTAAACAAAAGTAGCAGATGATTAAAAACTACACAAAACGTGTTACTAAAATGCATATTAAAGAGAAAATCTCAATGGGAATAGGGTCAACTTTTTCCTAGGGCTTTGTCTTCTTTTCAGAATGAAGGAAAAAGCACTATACTTTTCAGACATCGGACGTGGCTCCTACTTCATCTGGGCTGGTGTTTGAACTTTTTAGTCGTTGCATCTCTGCATGCTTTATCTTCTTTATCTGACTGTTCATGTATGGTGATGATTTAGTTTTCTCTGAGAATGCCTTTTCGGCTTGACATGCGAAAGTGTCTGATGAAATGCCGAGAACTTTGTCTTTTCTTCCATCGTAACTGGAAACTTTTCTCCAAAGGTTGTGGTCTTGGTAGGTCGGATTTGGATTGTTCTTTAACTAGAAACTAATCTTTCGCGCGTTCGACTTTGCCAAATATGTCTACGGGAGCTATTGGCGCAGCTTTTTCCAAAGAGTTTTGGGCCTCCAAAGGTCATCGAGCCGAATGCAGGAGCCTCTTAAGACCCAAAAAAAAAAAAAAAAAAAAAAAAAAAGGAAGAAAAAAAGAAGAAGAAGAAGAAGAAGAAGAAGAAGAAGAAAAACACTTATATTATTCTAAAACAACTCCATGTACCATGCATAACACAAATAGTTCTCGAATTTCAACCTAATGTGCAATATGGTCTTTCAACTTTTAATTTAGTCAATGTGGTTTTTGAATTTTAAGTCAATGTGCAATATGATCTTTAAACTTTTATTTTGTTTAATGTCGTCTGTGGGGAGTTTGGGACCTCAAAACTCTTTAGGAATGCTGCACCAATGATATAAGATGAGAAAATTACCAAAAAGTCATAAACTCATTGTAATTGTGCCGATTCAATTATAAACTTATTTTTTTGGCCAATTGAGTTCTAAACATTTTGTAATTATATCAATTCACTGAATATGGTTAGCTGTCGACGTGTATCCGATCGGCGTTGGCTTTTCAACCAACACCGATGCGGACCATTTTCAATAATATTTTATTCTTTCAGAACTTTTTTTTATTATTATTTTCAATTTTCTCTTCTTTTTATTTTTTCTCTTTCTCTTGTTTCTTTCCTCCTTCCTCCTTCATTTGGCCGATTTCTAGATTGAGGCAATCGGCCAAAGGCAATGGCCAGTCATTGAACTACTAAGGTGGTTGGCCAGTGGTGAGCTGGGCAAGGGCAAGCTTGTCGAGCCACTAGCAAGGCGAGCCCCCTTGGGATTTGGCAAGGGTGAGCCTCACCAGTGGCTTGGCAAGGCCGACCTCGCCCAATGACGATGAGGTGAGCCTTGCTAGGGGCGAGTGAGCTTGCCTAGTGATTGCCCTAGATCTGGTAAGGGCGAGCCTCGCTAGTGGCTCGGTGAGCTCGACCTCGCTATTGCCAAGCAAGGTTGGCCTCACCCAGCCATTGGCCGACGGCCTTAGTCTAACGATTGGCCAAAGGAAGCAGGAAAAAAAATAAAAATTAATAAAAAAAATCGATAAGTAAAATAATATTAAAAAATTATTCACGTCGGCATTCAATGGATGACCGACATCCATGTCGGTGTTGGCTGGCCAAATTTGGTTGAATGGAATAAATTGGCACAATTGCAAATGGTTTAAAATTCAATTGATAAAAAAAGTAAGTTTAAGATTGAATTAACACAATTGTAATATGTTTGGGATTTTTTGGATAATTATCCTGATATAAAATTGATGAATTTCAAATAAATGTATATTGAGCAACTTTAGAAAAAGGCTGCAAAGCTAATAATTCTAAACATAAATATACATGAAAATATTCGATTTCTTTGTTCCCTTTCCTTGGTTACGAAATCTGTGTTGGAAAGAAGTGAAGTAGCAAGTAGAATCTAGTTTGACATTTTAACTAGTACCCTCCTTGTCTCTCCTCTGGGGCCATGAAACAAAGTTTTAAGGGGCGAATCACAGATTGAAAGTATTAGTTTAATGGGAACAGATTTGTATCTACTTGCTGGTGAGGACGGGGAGAGAGAGAGAGAGAATTAATGAAGCTCTTAGCTCGGTTTAAGTTTTGTGATGTCCCGTGACAAGGTACAACTTGAAACTTAGTCAATTAAAACGTTTTTTTCTTTGGTTAAAAAGGATAAATGTTTTTTCCCCATTTAAAGTGCAATTTTTTTTTTATTGGAGATATTTTCCAATTGACTTACCATTTTCAAGAAAAATTACTAAAAAGTCATAAACCTGTTGCTCTTATACTAATTCAGTCTTAAATCAATTTGGCGATTTTAATCATAAACATTTTGTAAATTTGCTAATGTTGTATATTCAATCAATTTTGATAGGAAATCATTGATGTGGACTTTGATAATGTTACATGACATAGCGCTAACGTGAACAATTTATAATTATTATTTTTTTATAATTATTATTTTATTTCCTTTATTTTTATTTTCATTCTTTGTTTGCCGGTCTTTGAGCCTCAACAATGGCGACGACTAGCGAGGATCAACAAGGGATCTAGTGGGATAACCTAGCTAGGTTTGAGTGCGGCTTGACCTCACCTTCGCCTGCGGATGGCAAGGGTGACCTTTGCTAGTCATTGCCTATGGTTGGTCATTGACCATCATCAAGGCTTGGCGACCGGTGGAGGGAAAAAAAGGAAAAAAGAAAGAAGAAGGAAAATAAAATACAAATATAAATATTCAGAAAATATAACAAAAAATTGCAAAAACTGTCTATCTTAGCAATGACCATGCCATTTGGGATGCACTTATGTCAGCAAACTCTAGCCAAAATTGATTGATTAGGCCATATTGGCAAATTTTTAAAAAGTTTAGGACTAAATTAACCAAATTGAAATATTTAAAACTGAATTGACATGAGTACAATAGTTTAAGGACTTTTTTGGTTACTTCCTTCCTCCCATTTTCTATTTTCCAAACATAAAAAATATTGGGAAATATTTTCATAGAAATTCTTTTCAAGGAAAGAAACACATCATAAATAGTGTTTCTTTTCTTTCTTTCCTTTTTTTTGTCACCTAGGCAAAAGGCGCATACTTGTATTTTTTTGTCAAAAGGCATAGTATGCTTATGCAAAAGGGTCACGAAAACCCTAAAGTGGTACATTTGTGATAAATTTATCAAAAATTATTTTTAATTATCAAAAACTCAAAGCTGGTACATACATTCAGTAACAAATTTACTCTTTATTAGTTTCTATTAAATTTTACTATCAAATTACTGAGTTGATTGACATATGAAAGTTAACAGCGTCCCATTGGCGTTTACCCTCCATTTGTTATATATTTACTGGTTTATTTTCATGGTATTAATCAAATTTAAAGGAAATTAACAGAAAGTAAATTTGTTACAAATATATCAATGTGGAGTTTTTGGCGATTAAAAATTAGTTTAGGGTAAATTTGTTGCACGTGTACTAGTTTGGGATTTTTGATGGTTAAAAAATTAGTTTTTGATAAATTTGTTACATATATACTAATTTGGGAATTTTCGTGGTATTAACCCTAAGTAAAAATGGGAAAGATTCCAAGTTTTACTTCACATGAAGAAGAGGAGCTTATTCGATAGAAGCCTTTTAGATAAGATCCATTTTGAGGGAGGACAGCTTTTATCTAGTAATCAGGCTTACCTATCTGAGGGAAATGCTATAACTATTAAGGAAGGGCACTGCGTAAAATATATTCATTAGATAATATGATAGTTGATTATAGTTGATTATCAACGAATGAAATGAATCCACATGCCCCAATCTTTGAAAAATTGATCCGAACGTGCCGTGCCATATGTGACAACTTTGTAAGATTTTTTTAGGAGGACCCATCAGAATTTCTGTGCTCCAAATTCATTCTATGCTCCCAAATACTCCAATTTGGATACAACCAAGGTAGTTGCCGAACTCCGTTTGCTTTTTCTGCCGGATGGACCTTCTGTTTTATACGAACAAAACTACTAAAGATCAAACCGAATCATCAAGTGATAACCTTGCCATATGTTAATGAAACTGTCGTCCTGCGGCCTCAAGTGCATTTTCGCAAAGATTCTTATTCCTTTAGCATGTCTGATATCCCTCGCTTTGGAATGGGTCAAATCAAGAAATGAGCTTTTCCAACGTTAAAAGCTTAAACTGATGGAATGAGAATAAGCAAAACCACCACCTGCTAGAACCAAAGAAACATAGATGCTGCCGGCTTAAATCGATGACGCAGTGTCCGATTCGTACCAGTCTCGCGAGAGACGTGTGTTCACTGAGAGACAAATGCAGGGTGGCTGTTTTTCTTTCGAGTCCCGTTAGTAATATAAATTCAGTGAACATATGGAATCCTGATGCAGTACTGAACGGAAGCTGGCTTGTGCTAAATGTCGAAGGGGTGAACCGAAACACCTGAGCCTGAGGATTTTACTGGGGATTTAGATAATGGGACGTGAAGGTGGTCTCTTCCGATACGCCGATGGTGTCGACAAGTTGTTGGTTTTGCTAGGAATGGCAGGTAGCGTAGGAGATGGGCTGATGACACCGCTGACAATGCTCGTTCTAAGCGATGTCATCAACAAGTATGGAGGTGCTGGTCTAACGGTGCCTTCGAGAAAGCGACGGTGGATGAGGTATGTTCCATTGAGTAAACAAGCTCGGTACCCTTCTCCAATCTTCTAATGCAGTTGCTTCGTGACAGCATTAAATTGCGTAAAATATATTCTCTGGTTCAAGCAAAGTTTGCAAAATGTCGACTTGTTACCGAGAACAATCGGCTTAATGCAGCTAGAAGTTACATCTTTGACATTTTGTGTGAGATTAGTTATCAGATATGCATTTTCAGCTGCTTGTTACATGGACATTTCAAGCTTTTACTGACGATTCGGCTGCTTATTACATGGACAGCACGCGCTGAGACTATTCTATGTCGCAATTGGAGTTGGTGCGTCTGCTTTTATCGGTACGTGACTTACCTAAAATTTAAATCTTTGGTGAAGTATCTACAAATCGGTTTGGCCAAATACGTAATGTTTAACAATAGGGAAGTGTATGCATCATGAGATCATGGCAACGTATGGGTGACGCAAATGTGATTTGTCATCGAGATGATGTTTCGACGCACCTGTTTCCCTTTTTTTGACAGAGGGAATTTGTTGGACAAGGACCGCAGAAAGACAAACTTCTCGCATCCGAGTCGAGTACCTGAAATCAATCCTAAGACAGGAAGTTGGTTTTTTGACAGGCAAGATGCTTCTTCTGCGACATTTCGAGTAGTGTCGACCATATCTTCAGATGCACATTTGATCCAAGATGTCATAGCCGAGAAAGTAATTCCGACTTCTATTGTGTATGCATAATCTCTGACTCTTCTCCTTATAGCATTGATCTCACTCTCACTTCCGAACTCTTTTGCAGATCCCAAACTGCCTGGTCAACCTCTCGGCTTTCGTTTTCACGTTTTTGGTCGCCTTGAAACTTTCATGGCGACTAGCCCTTGCCGCTCTTCCATTTTCTATCATGTTCGTGATACCCAGTATCGGATTTGGGAAGCTACTAATGAACCTGGGGATGGAAATCAAAGAGTCCTATGCCATCGCAGGCGGCATCGCTGAACAAGCGATCTCGTCCATCCGGACTGTGTATTCCTATGCCGCGGAGCGTCAGACACTAGTTCGGTTCAGCCACGCGCAGCAGAGTACTCTGGAGCTTGGTATAAAGCAAGGCTTTGTGAAGGGCTTGATGTTAGGGAGCATGGGAATGATTTTCGCTGCTTGGGCATTTCAGGCTTGGGTCGGTAGCATTCTTGTCACTGAGAGAGGAGAAGAAGGTGGCCCCGTTTTCGTCGCCGGAATCTGCATCATCACAGGAGGAGTGTAAGTTTCTTCTCATCTGATTGTTAATCTTCTCAGCCTATATGATGAGTTCGGCATTCTTTTCACGTTGCCACTCAATTCAGTTTATGTAGTAGAACTAGAACAGTAGAACTCAAGTAACTACCAGGATGTGGTTGAACTGATGTGCAAGCAAGCGGTTATGCCATTCAAATGATGTTTAGTGCGTCAAAAGAAATATGGATGTCTGTGTAATTGCGCCAGAGACTGTTACGCTCCGAAGAAAAGTTTTGCAAACGAATGAACCTATCCATGCTTCGAAAACAGTTCGGTTTTTTTAATCTCACGAGTCACAACCGGTTGCTTGCAAAACCCAGGTCATTCATGAACATGCTCCCCAATCTCTCTTCTATTGCCGACGCCATAGATGCTGCAGGTCGAATCTTCAAAATGATTGATCAGGTTCCTCATATCGACTCCAAAGAGAAGAAGGAAAAGCTATAGCCAATTTTAGAGGAGAAATAGAATTTAGAGGAGTCGACTTCAGCTACCCATCGAGGCCGGATAGTCTAGTCCTAGACGGGTTTCATCTAAGAATACGAGCTGGCATGACGGTAGGTTTGGTTGGGGGCAGCGGTTCAGGCAAGTCCACTGTGATCTCTTTGTTGGAGCGGTTCTATGATCCGATCTGTGGAGACATTCTGCTTGACGGATACAACATAAAGAATCTGCAGCTCATGTGGTTGAGGTCCCAGATGGGTCTGGTTAATCAAGAGCCTGTTCTCTTTGCTACATCAATCAAGGAAAATATCATTTTCGGCAAAGAAGGGGCATCAATGGAAGCTATCACAAAGGTGGCTAAGGCTGCAAATGCTCATGATTTCATTTCGAAATTGCCGGATGGATATGATACTCAGGTACCACAGAACTCTTGCCTTCTCATTTCCTCTCAAATTCTATGTCTTGATGAAGATAGATATTCTGGGAATGTTAAGGAATCACCAGAGTTTTTCTTTGGGCTTTCAGGTTGGACAATTCGGAGTGCAGTTGTCCGGTGGACAAAAGCAACGGATTGCAATCGCAAGAGCTCTCATCAGAGACCCGAAAATCCTTCTACTTGATGAGGCCACAAGCGCATTGGATGCGCAATCAGAAAGAATAGTACAGGAAGCCCTGGACAATGCCTTGGTCGGAAGGACGACGATCATAGTTGCTCATCACCTCTCAACAATCCGTAGGGCTGATTTGATAGCAGTCATTCAATCGGGAAAGGTCGTAGAGTCGGGTTCTCATGATGATCTGATCAATATGAATAAAGGTGGAGGGGCATCTACGGGAAGATGGTGCAGCTACAAGAAGTGGCAACTGAAAACGAAGTGCCTCCTAGTCCATTCTTTCAGACAGAGAATGCATATCATGGTACAACAACGACATACCAAAGTCCCCGAACACCGAACCAGGCAAGGCTGAGCTGGCCAAAAAGCCCCACCTCCATCTATAGCTCGGTGTTTTCCATCAGTGTGCCGCCCTCCTTCCAAATGGATTCATGGGATGATTACAATGGTAGCGACTCAGCAAAACATCCTCATCCTCGGTCTTCTCACTGGCAGTTGCTCAAGATGAATGCGCCGGAGTGGAGACAAGCAATACTAGGATGCTTAGGGGCTGCTGGCTTCGGAGCAATTCAGGCGGTTCATGCTTATTGTTTGGGAACCATCGTCTCCGTTTACTTCTTGGGAGATAATGCCGCCATCAAGTCCAAAACCAGGATCTTTTGCTTCATCTTCCTAGGCCTTGCGGTTCTCAGCCTAATAGCCAACGTTGTTCAGCATCACAACTTTGCTATCGTGGGCGAGCGGTTGACTAAGAGGGTGCGGGAGCAGATGCTAGAGAAAGTCCTCACTTTTGAGATCGGTTGGTTTGATCGAGATGAGAACACGAGCGCAGCCATATGCGCACGGCTAGCAACTGATGCGCACTTTGTACGTTCCCTCATTGCTGACCGCGTGTCCTTATTAGTGCTAGTCATTGTCAGCGCCATGGTGGCCTTTGTGCTCGGATTGGTGATCTCCTGGCGAGTTGCGATTGTGATGATCGCTATGCAGCCTCTTATCATAGTTTCCTTCTACTCGAGGAGGGTGTTGATGAAGGGATTGTCCGAACGAGCTCGGAAAGTGCAGACCGAAGGATGCCAGCTGGCCAGTGAAGCCACCGTGAACCACAGGACTATCACTGCCTTTTCCGCTCAGCGTCGAATCCTCCATCTCTTCCAAGACACGCTCAAAGGTCCAAGAAGAGAAAGCATCAGGCAATCGTGGTTTTCGGGCATTGGCTTGTTCAGTTGCCAATTCCTGACGACTGCCGCCATAGCTTTGACGTATTGGTACGGCGGGAAGCTAATGATCCAAGGGTTGGTCACGTCGAAGCACCTTTTCCAAGTTTTCTTCATATTAATGAGCATCGGCCATAAAATTGCGGATGCAGGAAGCATGACTTCCGATCTGGCCAAAGGCTGTGATGCCGTCAGATTGGTGTTTGCAATCCTAGATCGGGAAAGCGAGATCGAGCCGCAAAACCCTGAAGGAATCACAATGAGAAGGCCGATGAGAGGCCATATAGAATTGAAGAACATACGCTTCTCTTATCCAGCTAGGCCCGAGCTGATAATTTTCAAGGGTCTAAGCCTCGAAATCGAAGCCGGAAAGAGAATGGCGCTAGTTGGGCAGAGCGGGTCGGGCAAATCCACCATCATAGGATTGATCGAAAGATTTTACGACCCTCTGAGCGGACATGTACTAATAGATGGAGAGGACGTCAAGAGCTATAAGCTGAGAGAGCTGAGGTCTCACATGGCTCTAGTAAGTCAGGAACCCACTCTTTTCGCAGGAAGTATTCACGAGAACATTGTCTATGGCAACGAGGAAGCCACTGAGATTGATGTCAAGAAGGCGGCTGCTCTTGCCAATGCTTCATAAAGTATGTATAAACCCTGTCCTATCTAGTATGACTCAAAAAGCATGACTATGTGGTGGTTTCTGATTTCTGAGAATCCGATTTTCTCATTTCAGTTCAATGAAGGACGGGTACAACACATACTGCGGGGCTAGAGGAGTGCAGCTATCCGGAGGGCAGAAGCAGAGGATTGCGCTTGCTCGAGCGATATTGAAAAACCCGGCGATCCTCCTGTTGGATGAGGCGACAAGTGCCCTCGACAGCATCTTGGAGAATCTAGTCCAGGAATCATTGGAGAAGTTGATGGTTGGCCGAACATGTGTGGTTGTGGCTCACCGGCTGTCCAC
Organism: Eucalyptus grandis; assembly: GCF_016545825.1. NCBI lineage: Eukaryota > Viridiplantae > Streptophyta > Magnoliopsida > Myrtales > Myrtaceae > Eucalyptus > Eucalyptus grandis. The sequence goes on from NC_052619.1 coordinate 32,928,065, forward strand.
GATACAGGGCTCGGATTCGATAGCCGTGATCAAGGATGGGAGGGTCGTGGAACGAGGCTCGCATGGGGATTTAACTGCCACAGGGCGTCGAGGGGCTTATTACTCTCTGATAAAAGCACAGGGCAATTACTCCACCTAGAGCGTTGAACAAAAGCATTGTGCAATAAGATGCTGTAAAATTGTATATCCTATAGTTTATACCTGACTTTTGAAGGGGAAATATTAGGATCTGAAGGCCTTATATCGAGCTAAGTTCTACGGACAAAAAGATCTCGTCCTTTTCAAAAGATTTTCTCTGAGAAAGCCCAGACAGACGTTCATGTTTCTTCTTCGATTTCACAATCTAGACAATCAGTATGGTGCTTACTATGTTTAGATTCTCTAAGTTAAGTCTATAGCTCCTCTTAACAGCACCGGACAAGCTGATTGTTTCCCACATATTAACATTGTCCTGAAGCTATTTACTAAGGATCTAGTGCATGATCTCTTGTAAAGTTATATTCATGCATGTCCGGGTGAACAAAATTAGTAGGACGCTATGAAAACAGCCGGGAGCTTTAAAAATTCCTTCCAAGTTTACCGCCCGGAACTTCTCCTCAAACCTGTCGCTCTGCATCACGATGGACTTGCCCTTGCGAAACTGATATGAAGGATCTCCCATTTGTAACAAATGCTTGTTGCCATAAAACAGCAAGTATCCGCGGAAGTCATTGACTCCATGAAGAATGTTCTACGAAAACAGGCAAGATAATCACAATTCACAACGGCGCATAAAAGGATTGCCTTGGATTGATTCGGCGTAGATATCACAATGTTCAGCATTTGGTGCTTGGATCATCTGAGAGATCTGCCCAGAAATTGGTCAGTTAGCATCAATTTCATTGCCATTCACGGACTCGGTGTCTATGAAATATTATATGCCACCAAACAATGAATACTACAACTATAAAGTTGAGGCCTACATACAAAGGCACCATGAAGGGGAGATCGCCAAGGAAGAGTCTGTTAATATAATGTTCTGATGTGAGATTTCTCTAACACAACTCACACGTACATCCTAACACGGTATAATACATATCATAATCCTTGCATTACATTCTTCCTTTCTTCCATCAAATGAATATATGCAACAAAAGATTTTGACCATACATTAATTCTGCAATTACCATTCATTGGCTGCTCAATTGTTTTATGATTGGCAATCACTTTGTCTCTACATGCTATTCCTGTGTATGGCACAAAGTAGTCAAAACCAAAAAATTGGTAAAGAAAGGGGACCATATGTCATTCATCAATGGCTGCGCATTGGCTGGACCGGTTCCTTAAGAAGGAACCCTAAAAGACCAAGAAAGGCGAATCTTAATAAAGTTATCCAGTAAGTCCTCAGCTAGGGTATTGGCCGGCCCTTGTTTGAAATCTACGACCATCTTGGCCAAAGTCATTGTAGAACATGAGACGGAGAAACCGCTCAAGTTCAAAGTTTACAAGACAAGGGAAATTAGAAAACCATAGCTGAGAAGATATAGCCAAAAGTCCGAGAGAATCAGAAAGCCCTGAGTAGGCCGATTTTGCAAATGAGCTTATCCCGCTTGTGTCAAATAACAAATGAATAACGTCCTTCAATGGTGCTGTCAACCTATTTGGTTCAGGCACTGGGCCAATTCTTATTGCTCGAGCTGACCAATATACTGTAGCCGCTAAATTGGTTTTTTCATTTACCAATAATATTATGGAAAATGAAGCTTGTATTCTTGCTTTTCAAGTTGCCATTGACACGAAGTTTGAAGATTATAAGCCTTTGGCAATTCAACACTCATTATCCTTCAAACTGAAAGCGAATGACAAATTCGAGATAATATCAACAAAATATTCTATATTATAATTGATATATATATATATATTAATGTCATTAGTACATTTGTTATGAACAAATTAATTAGTGATATTATTGTTATAATATCTTGACAACTATAAGGGTTGCATTTTTTCCACTCATTATTTAGTTTAAATACTCCATTTTTTCGTTTTATGACCTTACTATTTCTTATGGAGCCCACCACTTTTATTTATTTATTTATTTTTGCTCAAACCCACCACTTTTATTACAACTCTACAAAAGTAACTCTTTTTATTTTGTTTCTTTTTTTTTTTCTCATGGGTACCACTTTCCATTTTCTTCTTTCTTTCCACGCCTATCTCGAGAAAGTTCTCAGCTCTGACAAATTGTCTCTCGTCTCTCTTACGGTCCGTCCTTATATTCCACGCCTCCCTACTCCTCAAGTCACATGGCATCAAGACAAGGTTGGCTTGCATTCACACTAACAAATATTGCATTCACAAAGACAATGTAAAATAACAAATGAACAATGTCCTTCAATGGTGCTATCAACCTATTTGGTTCAGGCACCGGGCCATTTCTTATCGCTCGAACTAACCAATATACTATAGCCGCTAAATTGGTATTTTCATTTACCAATAATATTATGGAATATGAAGCTCGGATTCTTGCTTTTCAAGTTATCATTGACACGAAAGTTTGAAGATTACAAGCTTTCGGCGATTCAACACTCATTATCTTTCAAACGAAGGCAAATGACAAATTCGAGATAATACCAACAAAATATTCTATATTATAATTGATATATATGATTAATTAATGGAACAAATTAATTAGTGATATTATTGTTATAATATCTTGACAAACTATAAGGGTTGTGTTTTTTTCACTCATTATTTAGTTTAAACACTCCATTTTTTGGACTTTACCCAAAAAAAAAAAAAAAAAAAACACTCCATTTTTTGGTCTTATGACCTTACTATTTCTTATGGAGCCCACCACTTCTATTACGACTCTACAAAAGTAACCTCTTCTTTTGTTTGGTTAATTCTTTTTATTTTGTTTCTTCTTTTTTTCTGCTTATGGGTACCGCTTTCCATTTTCTTCTTTCTTTCCACGCACGCCTATCTCAGTTCTCGGCTCTGACAAATTGTCTCTCTTGTCTCTCTTGTCTCTCTTACGGTCCGTCCTTATATTCCACGCAGCCCTACTCCTCAAGTCACATGGCATCAAGACAAGGTTGGCTTGCATTCACACTAATAAATATTTGCATTCACAAAGACAATGTAAAATACGTTGGCGACCCCAACAAGCCCCACGAAAAGATCACCTCCTTATTGTCACTGTCCGCAGATCGATCACTTCGAGCTATTAAGTTCTCAAGACGGATGTCCATCCTCCACATTGTCAGCTTGTCTTGAGATAATGAGTTGGACATGTTTGGTGAGTTCTGAAGCCAAAACGTTTACATCAACTATGTGGGTCCTCATCCCCCGCCATGGTAGACAACCAACTGATGAGGGAGTCGACATTGTGGAGCACATCCTTAAATTCTGAACAAGACGCTTGGAGGGCATACAAAATTTGAATCATTTTTGTAGAGTAGTAGCAAAAGTGATGGGCCCATAGTGAATAGTATGGTCAAAATACACGAAAAGAAAAAAAGAAAAAGAAAGAGTGTCTAAGTCAAATGAGGAGTGAAAAAAGTGCGATCCAACTGTAAGTATGAATTGCGTGAATCATAATAATATCCGTGGTATATTATTAAGTGTTCAATTGAACTTTATATGTGATTAATCGAAATTTTGTGATGAAATATAACATTTGTAATAATATTATAACTCTCCCAATTGCTAATTAGTTTCCTTGATTCATATTATTCCCATTGAATTGGACAGTTTTCATATGGTAATGAACAGTTAATATTATTATCTTGATATTATAATTAATAAGTTATTAATATCTTTGTTATTTTCTTATTACAATGTAAACCGAAAAAAAGCAATAGCAATTCGATACGAATCATACTATGTAATAGCTACAACAACTCCACATTACATAAGTAATAATTATTTTAATACAATTTATACTAAACGAGCGGCAAAGGGAGGAAAAAAGTAATGACCTGATCTTCAAAAATCCTTATTTCTCTCGCGGATGTATCGTATTTTAGATCATTATCATTAAGAGTCTTGTCGTTTCACTTTGTAAATTAATCTCATGAATTGGTTTTGCAGCAAGATTTGTCGAATTGTGATATCCCATGTCGCTTAAATTCGAAATTTTAGTATATTTCACGTTTTTGTAAGATCTCTTCGACTAATCAAGATGATATCTAAAAGGGAAAAAGTCACAAAAACTCTCAACTATCCTTGTGATGACATATTAATCATAATTTTTTTATAATATAAAAATCCCAAATTATGCCACCGTGGCATATTTTTCATAAACTTTTTCTTCTTGCACCTATGTGACAATATTCTGTCAGATGATTTTTTTTTTGTCAAAATAAAGTTGTTTTTATTTCAATTAAAGCACTCGGACATCATGCCAATATTGTTTACTTTTCGAGCATGCTAGTAGACAAATTTATAATTGTTCTCATTGATAAGAATTTGACAGAGGGTTATCTTTTGATGTCACAGAAAAAAGTATAAGATAATTCTATCGTAGATGCATAATTTAGGATTTTTAACGGCATCTATCCCGTCAAAGGTGGGAAAAAATTGCTTCCAACTTGTTGGCTAAAGATGATGCGGACCCATTTTCAAGATAACCCGAAATCGCCGGCGATGGGGATGGGATTCGTCTTCTTTATAACTTCAGGGGACAGAAAGTAAAGGAAAGGAAAGAAAAGACAATTTGTTACTTAAATGGACTATAGGTGGATAAGACAATGATGTACCGACGTTTGCCAGGATGGAGAAACACCACCACGCCATTTTCCTTTCCAGCGCCAGCCATCTTATCACACGCTTTTGGACCACCCGAAGTCGACCGCGAATTCAATTGATCTCTCCGTTTAATAATGTGAAAATCATGAATTATAGGCGCACCTCATTTGATATCCAACCAATTTAGATTGATTGAGTGGGCTCACACGTATGGAACATAATTATTATTTTTTGATTAATATCACAAAAAATCTCAAATTGATACGTTATGATAAATCTATCCTATATTAATTTTTGACCACTAAAAACTCTAAATTGATACACTTACAACAAATTTACTTTCCATGTTAGTTTAGTTAAGTTTTTACTATTAAATTTTATCATCAAATTATTGAATTAGATAATAAGTGACAGTTGACGGGTATACCAATTTGAAGTTTTACTCTCCGCTTGTTACATGCATATAAGTTTGTGATTTTTCGTGATATTAGTCGATTTAAAAGAAATTAATAGAAAGTAAATTTGTCACAAATATATATAAATTTAGAGTCTTTAGTGATTAAAAATAAATTTGGATAGATTTATCATAAATATACTAATTTAATATTTTTCGTGAATTTTCATGTTTATTTTGTTGTCTTTCTTTTTGTGACATTTATCCCTGTTTTTTCTCCCCTTGGTTGTTGCTAATGTAAAAACAAAGCCTAAAACCCGGTTTTCAGCATCTTCCGGTCCGCCCCCAGCTTTGCAAATTAAAAGCCCAAGTCGACTGGCACCAACTGGAGTGGGGCCCTTCGGAGAAAAAGCGCACCTCTCTCTCTCTCTTCTCCTTATCTTCATTGACATTACCGCGTTTCCGTATCATCTTTTTCCAATTTTGTAATGAGTGAAGTTGCCAACATTATCAGGACTCCAAAAAAAAAAAAAAAAAAAAATAGAAGCACTAAATCCTCGTCGGCCGCCGTTGGTGGGGCATTTCCAAGCAGCTTCAGGTCTCGAGAGGCCCTTGAGTCAAAATTCTATTTTTGGTAGTGCAATCTTAAAAGCCTTTTAGTACCAAATTGAGTTTTGAAATTACTCAAAAGTCGAGACAAGTCGTACCCGGCTCTCAACTTTAGAATTGCTATTTCTGGGCGCACGTTCGCCTTTCCCCCTTGCCTTCTTCGAGCGGCCACTCGACCCCTACCATCTTAGACGTGCCCAATGCTGGACTCCATGGAGGCGACTGCCGCCATGCCCACGAGCCCCCTTAGCCTCTGACTTCTCCCCGGGACTGCCTCATTTTCTTATCATTTTCTAAATCTCATCATGGTCGAAATTGTCAAAATGCCCGGATTTCAAAAAGATGAACATAAGTTCTTCATCCTAGTAGCCCCTTTCATAGATATTTGACTTGTTTGCTCCCTGAGATAATCATTTATCACCTAACATTAGACGATTGACAATTAATCTTTGAGCGGCCCTATTTTCACCCTCATTTTGATTAAGACATTTCCCTTTTTTTTAATCAGTTAACTGAAAAATACCCCCCTTTTCTCTCTTCAGCTTAATCCATTATATTTTTTAACAAGTTCAAGAGTCGAGTTCGAAGAAGTTATCATAACTTGCTCCAACATTAAAGAAAAAAAGAGTTGACTCACCAATTTATTATCCATGTGTCAAAGCAAATTTGTGGGCGTTCTTGCGTAAACCGGTATATTTAGATCAAGTTTGAGATGATACATGAAAATCATACAAAATTAATCGATTGGGTGATCTGATCATTGACCGGAAAAGTGCTAAAAAACCCTCCTTCACCTAATCCTCTAAACCAGATCTTGCCTTATTTTTTTGACTACCATGTTCATACACATAAAATTATTAAGGGAGAGTACATGACATGATTTAAGATGATCACTAAAATTCAACAGCTGCTTGCCTAATTCAACGTCTCGTCAGGGAACGCACTGAGCTAGCCAACTCCAGATCCCCTAGTTCGTCCTTTTGACAACCTTGGATGCATCGTCCGTCCCAACAAATCATGTCTCGCTTCTCTTTTTTATCCTCCTGTCATCTTACAACGCGTCACTTTTCATGTCCTCTCTCTTCCCACTTGCAGGAATATGGTAATTATTGATAATCTCTTTTTCTTATTTTTATCTTGGTACGACAATCTTAGGATAAATTTGGTCTAATTTTGACGTGCTAGACTCTAACTCTACCTTCCCAATTAAATCAAAGGCACACCATACACGTTGGGATTGAGATTTACAAGAAATCACTAGGAGTAAACATTGTTCGGAATAGAACCCAAAACTTGATAATTGGATTGGTGAGAACTTATCCAAGTCTAGGTTTTAAGATATGTAAGGTAAGTTTTAGATTTCAAAATTGATAAACTCATTTCAATGGATAGATTCTAAATTCTAAATTGATGGAACTTGGAATAAGTTTATATGTTTCTATTGATCTATTTCTTCGTGCAATCTTGTAATATTTTATGATGCTCGATGATGAATATATAATCTAGCTTGAGTTTTCATTTTATAATTGAGATTTTTATTTTGTTAATATTTCATATATTTCATGCGTCTAAATATAAGTTACGGTTAGTGAATTGTGACACAAGTAGTAGTCATTAAATTTGATAATTCATTATAATCATTTAATTAATAATATAGAAGCTTTGCATCCTCGTCAGCCGCCATTGGCGCGGCAATGTTTCCAAGCAGCTTCAGGTCAAAATTCTATTTGTAGTAATGCAGTTTCAAGAGCCTTTAGTATAAAATTGAGTTTTGAAATACTCAAAGGTCGAGGCAAGTCTTATCAGGGTTTGAGCTTTTGAAATGTTATTTCTAGGATTTAATGAATTTTTTTCTTCGGATGTTTCCACACAAAACTATTTATATTCTCATTTGTACCCTTGCATCTTGCGCGTGTGTACTCTCCCCTCCCCTCGCCTTTGCCAAGTGGCCACTCGACCCCTAACATCTTTGATGTGCCCAATGTTGGATTCCACGGGGCGACCGTCGCCGTGCCCAAAAGCCCCTCGGCCTCTAACTCCCCGCCGGGACCGTCGCATTTTCTCATCATTTTCTAAATCTCATCATGGTCGAAATTGTCAAATTGCCAGGACTTCAAAAGATGAACGGAAGCTCTCCATTCTTGTAGCCACTCTGATAGATATTTGACTTGTTTGTTCCGCAAGATAATAATTTACCACCTAACATTAGACGATTGACAATTAATCTTTAAGTCGCGCTATTTTTACTTCCCATTTCGATTAAGACTCCTTTTCTTTTTACCAATTAGCTTCCATTTTAACCAGCTTATTTTTCTTTTTGCTCAAAGAGGTTATACCTTACCGCGAGATCAAGGAAAAATAAATCATCGACTTACCAATTTATTATCCACATGTCCGTGTGACTTCGTGGATTTTCTCATGTAAAAATTGATATGTTTAGGTCAAGTTCGAGTTGATATATGAAAATCAGACGAGATTAATGGACTAGATGGTTTGATCATTGATCCGAAAAGTGCTGAAGAACCCTCCTTGATCTAATCTTCTAAATCCGCATCTTGCCTTATTTTTTTGACTGCCATGTTCATACATATATGAAACCATCAAGGGAGAGCATATGCCATGACATAAGATGATCACTAAATTCAACATCCACGACTCCTCGTCCGGAACGCACTGAGCCAACCAATTTCAGATGCCCCGGGTCGTCCTTTTGACAACCTCGGACGCATCGTCCCGGCAAATCGTGTCCCCCTTCCTCTTTTTCCATCCTTCTGTCATCTTCCAGCGCCACTTTCCACGTCCTCTCTCCCCCCCACTTGCTGGAATATGGTAATTATTGCTGGTCTTCTTTTCTTATCTTTTCTTGGTACCACAATCTCGGGAATATTTCTGGTCTAATTTTGACGTGCTAGAATCTAACTCTACCTTCCCAATTAAATCAAAGGCCGACCATTCATGTCGGTATTGGGCTTCACAATGAATCGCTTGGAATGAGTATGATTTCGGGATAAAATATAAAATCTAAGAAACGGATCAATGAGAATATTTTCGGATTTAGATTCTAAAATACATAGGGTAAGTTTCAGGTTTCAAAATTGAGAAATTCATTTCGTGGATGGATTTCAAGTTCTAAGTTGGTAGAACCTAAAATAAATTTATATATATCTATATATATATATATTATTTATGTCTTCAATTCCATAGCATTTGATGAAGAAATTTCATAATCGAGACTTCGTTTGTTAATGTTTTATATTTTTCATGTGTCTAAACATAAGTTATGATTAATAAATTATAGCAATGGGTGTAATTGTTCAATTAACAATATAGATGGAACTTGTATAGATCCCGAAATTAACTCTGAAACATATAATAGGGTAGCTTTCAAAATTCAGAGTATAGAGAGTGGGTTCTAATTTTCAAAAAAATAATAAATCCATTTCAATAAGTAAATTCCTCGTTTCAGGTAGAATATATACGGAAGTCGAAACTGTTCAACCCTATAAATCGTTAAGCCAAGTGAACTTCGAGACTTTGGTTGCTTGGGCGCAAGGGTATCGTTACCACGTACGGTACCTTCGTTGTGGCACTCGGAGAAAGGTGGGGTTCCGTCGGCGGCGTGTGGCGGGGCAAGTTGTGGCAAGTAGCGACGCGTCCGGCGATGGTGGTGGTAACAGGGTGACGGGTTCGAAGAGAAAGAAGCTGCTCCGATGGTGGTTTTGCTCTTCTGGTTTTCAATTAGGAATAATGTTTATAAACTGCAAATTAAAATCCAACGGCCGACAATAATGAGCAACACGTGCCCTCCACTTGACTGAGACTATAGTAACGGTGCCTCCATTCCCGGGTCGCTCGACTTACCACTACTCGTTCTCCTCGTTCAGTGCGCGAATTTAAATGCTTGCATTAAATATTTGTATGTTTTAAAAAATATTTTCTTAAATTTTTTGACGTATACTACTTATAAAAATAAGTGATTGAAAAATAATTTCATTTTTTGTGTAAATGATTAGACATTCAATAATAAAAACATTTTTTATTGATTAATAATTCAAATAACACAAACGGTTATTTTTACGAAAATGACTAAGCATTCATAAAAGTTAGTTGGGTACTAAAAAAATCTCGCAAATCCTATTGGACGTCAAGCGCGTTCAGGATGTCTTTGGTCTCCAATCGCATTTTCCACGAAAGAGAACTGTTCACCCTAAATAATAAATAAAGTAATAATGCAAGTTGCAAAAATTTGTTTCTTTATGGTTGATCATGTCTATATAGCTTAGCCAAATAACGTTTCCTCAGTCACCCTTACATGCTCTTTTCTCTCCCTCTCGCCCCCTCCCTCACAACAAAATACGACCGCCATGAAGCTCCGGTCATGGCTCGCCACCTGCTCCTCCTCCTCCCGCGCCGCCACCGCCGCCGATGCCACCGTCCCGTTGTCCCTCGACCGGTCGTCTGACGGCGGCACCAGCTCCTCCTCCGACTCTCTCGGCGGCGCCACGACGTCGTCGTCCTCGTCCTCCTCGTCGAGCTCGAGCTCTCGCGCGACCAGCAGCAGCAGCAGCATCGAATCCAACCTCTCCCTCCAAACGCTACCCTCCGTCCCTTCCCTCCAAACCCTAACCACCGACTCGCTCCACGTCTCCGTCTCTCACAACCTCCTCCACGCCCTCTCTCCTCCTTGCCTCCTCCCCGTCGCCTCCCTCGTCCTCCACGGCAAGCTCCTCTACGCTGCCTGCGGCCACGAGATCCACGTCTACGACGTCTCCAACGCCTCCGCCGGCGGCGAGATCTCCCACGTTGACGCTTTCAACGTCCGCGCCTCGTCCTCGGGCTCCGTCAAGTCGGTCGCCTTCTGCGGCGGCCGGGTCTTCACCGCGCACCAGGACTCGAAGATCCGCGTCTGGCAGGTGGGGGCGGTGGAGGGGCGGCACGGGCTGGTCGCGACCCTCCCCACCGTAGGCGACCGCCTCCGCCGCTTCATGCTCCCGAAGAACTACGTCACGGTGCGCCGCCACCGGAAGCAGCTCTGGATCGAGCACGCCGACGCCGTCTCCGCCCTCGCGGCGAGCGACGGCGTCGTCTACTCCGTCTCCTGGGACAAGACCCTCAAGTCATGGCGCGGCGGCGGCAACAGCGGCTCCGACCTCCGGTGCCTGGAGTCCGTCCGGGCCCACCACGACGCCGTCAACGCGGTGGTGGTGGCCGCCGGCGGGACGGTCTACACCGGGTCGGCGGACGGGAGGATCCGGGTCTGGGCGAGGCAGGCGGGCGAGGAGCGGCACTCGCTGGTGGCGACGCTGGAGAAGAACAAGTCAGCGGTCAACGCGCTCGCGTTGACCGGCGACGGGTCGATGCTGTTCTTCAGCGCGTGTGACCGCTCGATACTGGTGTGGGAGCAGGAGGACAGCGCCAACCACATGGCGGTGACGGGGGCCCTAAGGGGCCACACCAAGGCCATCCTCTGCTTGACCAACGTCGTTGTCCTGCTGCTGCGCAGGTCGGCAGACCGGACGGTGAGGATCTGGCGGCGGGGGGCGGAGGGCAAGTACTGCTGCTTGGCCGTGCTGGAGGGCTTCTGTGAAGTCGCTGGCCTCCGTCTCCGGCAGTGACGGGCTCGTCACCGTGTTCAGCGGAAGCCTGGATGGAGAGATTCGTGTGTGGCGGGTCTTGGTTTCGAGCGTCGACAAAGGGCCGGTCTGGATCGTGTTGAAATTGGAAATTCGTGGGGGAAAATAAAGCGAAAAAATTTGGTTGACATAGAAAAAAAAAAAAAAAAAAACTAAGAAATTATGGTATAAGCTGTTTTTTAAGGCTTTTTGTGGTACCATATCGTGAATATGTCGTCTTCTTCTTCTTTTTTCCCTATTTGAAGAAATTGATATCACTAAGAGTTTGTATGCTCCATCAATTTCTTGATTATATTTTTTGATATAATTGATAGAGTGAGCTTTTGTCTCCAGATATGAAATTATGTTCATTTTATCATTGTTTTCTTTACGAGACAAACGTCGTGTAAATATCTACTGTCATTAACTAATCTCCATAAGCATTATTGATAAATATCAAACCTACTACAATATAATCACAACGAGCCATGGGTGCTGCATCACCACCCGTGAAAAGAGCATATGTTATAAGTGAGGCTATCGATGCTACCGGAATGAAATTTTCATCGTTTATGTTTGTCTATTATCTCTTGGCACTAGATGCTACCTTCCCCCGATCCTATTGGTGCGACATAGCTATACTTTCCTAGAACTCGCGACATCATCTATACGTGAGAACATCTTATCCAACGGTGGAGGTAGTGAAAATGAAACTTTGTTCACAATTAGGAAAGCATGGCCTTTTTATTATATGGGTGGGTGTTGAAAACTAGGGTTAGTATTTGTATATCTGATATTTTTCACTTGTACGTAACGTTTCCTCGTCATTCTTCTTTCGATTTGACTTGAGCTTACTATATTTTCGATTTATTTATACCTTTCCTCAAGGTCCCTGGAATTTTCCCCTTTTTATTTTATTTAAAGATGGCCAAAGTTCAAAAAGTAAATTATCTTTTGGGCCCAAAAGGTGGGAGAGCGATGGGAAGATCGATGGATGATCATGAAATAAATGCAAGTGGACCGCCAGTGTCGTTCGTCTTCAATTATATCTTTCTCCACTCTATCGCGTCCTTTCCAAAGAGAAGCTTCCTCTTTTTCATGCTCTTTAAAAATATAAAATATATTTATTTCATGAAAAATAAATGAATTGCTGATATTACTTACAAAATAAATAATACATAATGAAAATATTTAAATATAAATTATTATTAATGATGAAAAGATTTTTTATTTTCTAATTACTTCAAATGATACAAGTGTCATTTTTTGAAAATTATTTTTCAAATAATTTATTTTTCGCAAAACGAACAGAGTTATAGACTAATTCAATACAATTTAGAGTTACCGCAATTCATTTGATCTCCTTAATTAAAGTAATTTGGCTGATCCTTGATAGATGAGTTGATTGAAAATCTCATTTAATTACTAGTCTCAAGAACCCCATATGCGTTGAATGCTAACATAACCTCCGCAAGATTCTTGCTAGGATTGTCAATAATCATGACATCACGCCGAAGAAAAGAATCTATTCCTTCGGATAATTGAAACATATGCAAATAAATTTAGTTCAGGTTACACAAGACCACACGTCTACTCTCTCCAGAAAGATCTCAAGTATAGTACACCAAACATTATCTCTAAATCCCATTTGTTTTATGTAGAATAAATAAACATTAGCATTATGAAGTGTGGGCATATGTAGGGGTGTGCAACCCGACCGGGTATACCCGGGAACCGGACCGGTCCACCCGGAAAACAAGATCGGGAACCGGTTCTAAAAATTCGAAACCGATTTAAACCCGTTTAGGAACCGGTTCTCAAAATTTGAAACCGGTTTAAACCAGTCCAGGACCTGGTTTTGAGTGATTACCCACCCGGAAACCAATTTCAGGACCGGTTTTGGAACCGGTTTTGTAAATAAAGGTCAACAATCCTATTTTTTTCCCCTGATTTCTATTCTTACTCTCATAATCACACGGCGTTTTCCCCCTTGGCTCTCTTAGACACGTACGATACTCCTCATTCGTCGTTCCTCTTCCTCACTCGCTTCCCTCCCTCAATGGCTCCCTCTTGTATCGTTCGACGGATGGATGACATGCGTCGCCACTAAATTCTTGTGTACCATGTAGATTGACTTGCCTAACTTCTCTTTTGTAGGAGGAGTTATGTTTGCATAAATGAATAGCTTCATGTAATAATTGTGGGAATAAGACTAATATTAGACCTATGTTTGTTGCTAATGTTTATGCAATGTTATGATTTTTGCTTTGTCTTATAATTTTATTTATGATAATTAGCCATGTGGATCCTTATTTTTTTCGTTTCGTCAAAAAGTTCTTATATTTATTTATTACAAGTGTTTAATGTTTTAATACAAATGATGAGGATTACATTATTTTCTCATATATTAATATAAAATTCAAAGTTGTATAGGATATTAGGAGATTGCAAAACAAATTCTAATGGAAACGGGGTTGACTTTGGAACTGGACCGGAAAAAGAGGATGGGTCGGATATAAGGTCCAATATAAATAGAATTGGGTACATGGTCCAAAAAAGGGAAACTGGTTATAACAGGGTCGGGTACAGGATCTAGGTTTAGACCCTACCCACTCTGAACCTGATCACCCCTAGGCATATGAGCATTTTGTTGTAGTGACAATAGATACATTGCAAATCAAGGACTTTCTGCAAGCCTTTTTTTGCCCGGAAAAATCTCATAAATCCTAAACTTTCTCCTTGAGAAATACCCATATTTGAAACTTTTTCTCGTCTCATCAATCTCTAAACTTGTACCAATGACTAAAAATACATTTCGTCACCGATCCATGTTAAATATTATTTGACATGGCAGCATACTTGGGCAATGCCAGCATTGTTATGTTGCTACTACAAGCTTGAGGTATTGATGAGACGAAAAAATTTAGGGCATTGATGTCTTACATACAAAAGTTTATGATTTTTGGTGAGATTATCCTTTTTTAATTTATACTATGATGATAAAAGTACAGGCAAATTAAACGTGATTGTCGTAAGCTCGAGCATGTCATCAAGATATTATTCTTTTCTATAAAAAAAAAAGATGAAAAATGTGGATATCTATTTCCACTATATTGTAGCCTTTTCCATGCTCAGACTTTCCTCAAAATTCCTTATTCATCTCTCTTGTTCAATCCCCCAGGGCCACAGCGTGTAATTTGTATTCGATCAGCATTAGCAGCCATCGTTCTCGACAACCTTTTAGATATTTCTACATTTGTCACAAGCACAAATATAACATTTCTAGCATAAGTTTCAGGAAAAAAAATTCTAGCATAAGGAAAAAAAAAGCACAAAAATAGCAGGATTTATTGCGAGCATTGGAAGATCTTGCTACATGGGAATTCATGTGATCATTTAAATATCACTCTAGCATTATTAAAAAATATTAACCTGTTTGATATCTTAAATCAATATAATTTTGGCTTTGTTCGATATATATAATGTTACAAATTTGTAGGTGCAAAAACTCCAAAAGAAGGTGAGAAAAGAGAAAACTAGCATAGTGAATGGCTAAAGTCAAAGTTCGTGCCCCGCTAGATCCAATCGTAGATTCGCATTATTATTGAATACATAGATCCATATTTAAATATTCTTTCAATTATTAAAATAAGGACATATGTTGCCGTGGATGTAACGAGGCGAAAATAACGGGACGATGCAGACAAATTCGAACTTTTTATAAGCTTTTTGCTTATCTGGATAACTCCTTTTTTGGAGTTAATTAACCGATATACCCGCCATTTAAATATATCTTAACCATCTAGGGATTAAGCCTCAGAATAATAGTTTATTCTTCTGCATCGTGCGTTGCTTTGACCATTTTCAACCATCGATGCATGTGAATGTTGACACAAGTTTATGGTTAAGATAGACTGAGACATCCATAAAAATATCGAGCGAAACAAATGATTCATATATATTAATCAATAATATGTGGTCATAATTTATGAACTCTGCTATTGCTAGCGTAATTTTAGTTTTGTAAAAGTCAATTATGTTCTTTTAGCAGTTTTTCTTTACAAAACGCTTGAAATTTCATATTACGAATTAGGATTAGGTTAATAGTGGTTCAACTCAACTCTGTAATATAGAGGGCTTGTACTCTTCTTTTGATGGTGTACATGATATTATACTTTCTCTCTTCTACTACAAATTTTAAAATTGAGAAATATAAGTGTTCGATAATGTCATCCCTTCCATAATTATTGTATTAAACCCAGCTCGTATCACAATTGGAAGAGTTGAGAACTATAAAAAGCCTCTTTAAAAGAAAAAAAATTAACACATAAATGCGTATTTATATGTACACAAAAACTAAGGGCCTGTTTGTTTGTGTTCTTTTTTCTTGTTTCCTGGAACACAATTTCTATTCTTTTGTTCCGAGAAACAAAAAAAGAACATAAATGTGTTTATTTACATTTTTGTTCCTAAGAACAAAAATTTATTTTTTTGTTTCTTGGAACACTTCCGAGAAACAAATTTTCTCTCCCTATTTTTTTTATTCTCTTTATTTTCTTTTTCTTTTTCTTTGGTCGGTCGTCGGCCCTCGACCATGGCCGGCAATTGGTTGTTGAGGGCTGGCAACCTCGCTGGAGTGTTGCCGGCCCCGGCGAGGTCGACCTCGTGCTAACCGGCGAGCCTTGCCATGGTGGGCGAGGCCGTCGGCCCTCGTTGGCGGTGGCCAGTCATGGCCGAGGCCGCGACCAGGCCAAAAGAAAAAAAAAAAAAGAAAAGAAAAAGAAAAATATTAAAAAATTAAAAGAAAGAAAAATTATACAGATTTACTAAATGCGTTTTCGTTCTTTTTTATTTTATTTTAAGAACATAAATTATACAAGTTTACCAAACGCGCTCTTCGTTAAAAAATATTCTCGGAATAGAAATATTTTTTTTATTTCTATTCTCCGTAATGATTTTTGAACAAAAACATTATCAAACTCATTATAATTAAAGAATTTTTGAAGTGCCGTAAAGAAAACTCATGTACAAGTACAAGATTATGGAAAGGGAGGGGTGGTCGGTGAAGGGACATTCGCTATTGCTCCCGGAATTACATTGTACTTTTTTATTACAAATCAAAAATGGCTCCCATGCCCAGCTTAGCCCCTTTTACGGGGTTTAACTGGATTACGGGATAGCGTCCCCATTGGGCTTCCCGCCAAACCCCTCCAAGGGAGGGGAGCCCACCTCAGATCCCCGTGAAGCCCTTCTCCTAGCATACTAGGCTGGGTTCAGGGAAATGAAGAGGCTTGGGTAGCCCCCCACGAGAGTGGGCTACCCAGGGTGGCGGCGGCGGCATGTATCAGCTCTTGCAACTTCCTAAAAAGAAAATTTAAACGATTGCTCCCATAATTATTTTGGCTTTTTACTTAACAAGTTTTCTAAAGTTATTATCAATAATTTTTTATTTTCTATTATTAACATCTTGGTTAATATATTTTCTCCTTTTCTATATTTTTCATTTTTTTACAACAGTAAAAGATAAAAAGAGTTTTTTTTTTAATATAAGATAAAAATACACTTTTTTAACTCTTAAATGTCGTATAGGGTACTTCCAAAAGATGCAAATACACGACCTGCATATCTTGAGTCAAATATGAATGAAAATAATATCGTTATTAGATATATCACGGAATTTGTAGTACTTCCATAAAATATTGTCGGAGAAAGCTTGTGGCCTCTCTTATGGATAAGATTAATAGCCTTAAAAATATTAAATTAGTTCCTCATAACATATTTATTCTAAATTAATTTGTATTTTATGAAGATTTTTAAACTGGCATCTCTTAGCCAAATCTACCCACCATTAGCAATGATTTTATGTGGAGGGTGCCGTCTCTCTATAGCGCCGTCCTTGAGAGAGAGAGAGAGAGAGAGAGACCTTTCTTTGTCTTCCCCTTTTCTCTTTTGAAGTTCTCTGTCTTTCATTTCTCCTCTGATCTACTCTTCGTGTGTGAATAAATATTTTAAGTTGACCTTGTGTGAACGTGGAGATCAATTTGGCCATTCGTCGAGTTGGTAGTCACTAAGGAGGATGTTCATAACATGGCTCAACAACCTCTCCAAGATATGCCACTTTTCTCTCTTATTTAGATTTAGGTCAAGTTTTAAGAGTTTTACTCTCTTGAACTTGATCAAAATATGGATTCAAAAGCTCTTCACAAGTATTTGATCTATGTTCTTTCAACAGTTTGATATTGGTGTCTCTACATGGCAAAAATGATGAGGACGTTTAATGTAGATGTGTGCCATAAGTCAATGTAAATAGAGTGGGAGATTTTGGTCTGTGCTCATTACTGAACTTGTTGATTGGCCATCGTTGATTTATAGTGTTAGATGCTTCCTTAAGAAAAGAGTGTGCTTCTAGTTGTAAATTGTGCTTTGTAATTTGCTTTCTGGCTTATGCATTTTTTTTCCAATTATTTAAGATTTGTTAAGCTTGAAAATTTTCTATATACATATCGATTATTATTTTAATAAATGAATGATATATTTCTTTTAACTCCAAAAAAGAAAAAAGAAAGATCCTGTGTGGAGGACAAATTCGGATAAGAAGAGATTTGAGATTTTTTTTTTTTGTGAGATAAAAATTAAAGAAGAATGAATATATTAAGAAATAATAATTTGATTTTTTTAAATTTTAAATTGGATAGAATTAAATGCGTTGCAGGTACGAGTTGTTGAGTTATTAATGTAGGGTTATGATACCTGTCAAAATCAAATTAAACGAAGTGTCACTTCCAAATTGATTTAGGGGCCTCTTCTTTTCCTTTTCCATTTCCTTTTCGTTTTCTATCATTGGACAACTCGAAAATTGGACGTGGAAATGCTAAGGGGCACTTGCCTTTCTTGAAAATCTCCAGCCCCACGCTTCCGGAGAAATCATGTGAAGAGAGCAAGTGATCATGATTTGGTCGTGGTGGGTCGTTGAGGCTCAAGTTGGCAAGTTGAGCACACCAGTGAATGAGATCAAAGCCATGCGGAGTCAGCGTAAACCCCCAATTGACATTAAATAAAAATAAAAGTATACAATGGTATTTGCATGGACTCGATTATTTTGTAATTTCTCATCTGAGCAAATCTTCGGTCAGGAGATATTTTTGGTCCCCCTTGGAAAATTAAAAAGAAGAAGAAGATGTACGTGTGGTTTTCTTTTCTCCAAATACATCATCACTAAACACTCATATAATTGCAAAAATAATAATATAGTCTAACATTAATTGAGGCTATCATCAGCTTTTTCGATATGACATGATGATACTCATGATTCATTCTTGCATAGGCTCCACGTATGACCATTGAACTCGAGTGTTTTTTCAATTAAGTCATTGCATTGTGATTTTTCCAATTACTAAGCATACTAAACTTTCATTTCTTCACAATTGATGTGTTTCAATCGAAACTCGATCGATGTTCCTATCTAATGCGACAAAATGCAATTAATATGTCACATCATATTGCCACATGGCCCTCCATTTTGTTTAGCCGGAAAGCTGAATGCCTCCCGATCAAAATGCCTCCCGATCAAAATGCCTCGATCCCAAGAAGATGATTACCTAGTGCGTTGGATGATTCAAATCGAAATTTGGTTTCTGAATTTCAAAATCAAGTGAAGTTAATTTAAGGGCAACAGTAAGGAGAAGATGAATTGTCGCTCAATCGAGCATAATCATTTGATTTTATTTAAAAGAAACATACATATACTTGTGTTGGCGCCTCTCACAACTGAAAAATCTAAGAAAATTGAGTGCTTCGAATGTCAAAATGGATGCTGATTAATTTAACGCAATGACATAAAATATCTGATCCACTTTTGATAATTCGGATCTGGCCAAAGAGCAATCTTTGTTCGGAAAATGTTAAAGAGTGCCAGCCTCAAATTTTCCATTCGTAGTAAGTAGTACTCTGATGATGGTTTGCAGCTCGGTTGTTGTCCTCGAGCTTAGAAGTGGGCTACCGGCGATGTTGGCGGCGAGAGAATGAATGATCGAGATCTTTTCACGTATTGGATCACCGTTGCATGGCACAAATCGAACAGTGAATGGGACGATGTTGAGGGTTGGGTAAAGCACGCGGTAACAGTATCATTCAATCTCCTTCTCACCGGGACACCTTTTGTTTTCCTAATGTTCTAAACAACGTTTTCGTCAATAGACGTTACAATCTGCTGATCGATGATTGCATTAGCATGAAGCTGGTCAAATTAGGATGACACAAGACAGCGTATGACGCTTTGAAACTGGAATTTCTTTTCTTTCCTTGCATGTCGAGGTTTCGTGTTCTTTGCACGAACGCCAATCGACAGTAGACATGCACCAACATGGTGTTGTATAACCATTTCTCTCTCTCTCTCTCTCTTCTTCCTATAAAATGGTTACGTGCTTCATGACAGATGATGGAGACAGAAGAAGACGACGGAGAATAGACAAACCCTTCGTCGCTGTCTTTCATAGTTTAATCGCGGGCCAACTTGCATGGCTGATTCGGCATTGAGATATACAATTTGTCTTTCTGTATAAATAAAGGCACAATCTGTCCATATGCATTTAGATGCTTTGGACTCAAAGTCGGCAACTACAATAAGCGATAAACAAATGCTTAATTTGTATTTATATAAACCTAAGATAGAACAAAGACCATCTATGCCGACACACATGGTGCCTTCTTAATTTCTCGATGAATCTCAACCTCAAATATATTGAGTTGATAAACTTTAGGCTGGCAGAGTTGCTTTGGCCCGCTCAAAATTGGGCCACACCTAATCATCTCTATCTCAAATAGTGCTAGCAACCCCTTTGAGTATTAACATAGAATTTCATATTCGCTGCGGAAAAGTTTGGTTTAAGTCATAACTATTCTGTACCATTGATGAATAAAAGATTCAAAGTTGACAAGCCCGTCATCGTAGCCATCAAGATGTTAACAGTTAGAAAATCTCTCTATATAAAGTATATTCAAACTAGGCAACGTAACACGAGCAACTTAGAGGCTTGCTCATGACTGAATCGAACTCGTGAAGCGGTGCAACATAGGCAATTCCTTCACCACTAGGTTGACCCTCTTAGTGGTATACTGACTTTATATCAAAGTGGAGGTTTGCCTCACTTATTAGCTTTTTTCCTAATAATCTCTATATTTAGTAATAGGAAGTCAAAAAATAAGAGTAGGTTTATATTACCAAACGTCATTAAAACTACCTAAAACCTCCACTACGAAGACAACTACCGATTTCTTTATCATTCAAATTCCGATTAAGTGTAGCACTTGTCTTAACACTAGTTTTACATAAAAAAGGAAGGAAATTTGTACTTTAGAAAAAGAAAATTTATTTACCTTTGCAATCTGCAATTATTTCTTTTATTTTATCTAGATAGTTTTACTACTTTTTTAAAAATAAAATAAAATAACTTAAAGTACGTTAAGCTGAAAAACGAAAACTGTATATGCGGGCCGTGGTGTGTAAGCTTGGCCCACCTCAGCCATATCAATTGGAAGGACTTCGGCGCTGAACTAGCTACGCAAGTTTTGGCTAGATAGGTCTAGTTGAAATAGAAAAGGACTTGCTCTGACGAAGTTGAGAGAGAGAGAGAGAGAGAGAGAGAGAGAGAGAGAGAGAGAGAGAGATCTTACAAATTACGAGTATAAGAACGGCCTTAACCTGTTCCCTTGCTAGCATATGCTGATCTCATTATTTCTTTTTGTATCAACACCGAACGGTCGGATTGGCCCTAACCCGTTCCCCTGCTAGCACGCGCAGATCTAATCATTTCTTTCGCCAGAGAGTTGTTTTAATTGGTCTACATACATAGACAATGGATCCTCTGCGAGTGAACTAAATTGGTCAAGTCCAATGAAACACTCATGCTACTCCAAGAAAAGAAGTGAAAAATCAGACAAAAGTCTATTTCAGGCTTTGGCATATTCAGAATGCTCCAGAAAGAAAGAGTGAAAATATGCACCTGATCTGATGAAAGCACGAGCCATCGCGTCAATTGATTTTGTGGACTCGACGTGGTACTCTAGACCTGCACACCCGATAAGGGCATTGTGTATACGGGCCGCTACTCGCAATATGATTCAAAAGCGAAGCTACGGCTTCACGTTACAACCACACACGTTGTTTTGCACGCGAATCATTTGTCCAACCGCCAAGCTTCCAAACCCTCACATCGTCAGCATCAAGATCATGCGGGCATGTCGTATACAGATCAGAAGTGAGCGTAGAGGACGACCATTCGCAGTTCTTAATATGTTCTGTGGACCTTTCGTGGCTAGAACTTCCATTCTCATGTGGCAGCTGAGATTTGCAGCAGCATCAGCGACGGACGTGGGCTTTTTGCTTGTCATGGCTTTGACTCATGAACTAGGGTTTTGCCATTTGCCCACGTTTTTCAAGAAGATAAACACCAGCCAAGGCCCACCACTTTGGAATTCCATAGATAACCGAATTCGTCACGGATGATTTCGTATTCAATCCACTCGCACCCACTACTCCAATCAAGTTGGCTATTCAATCCTGGCTTTTCAGGGATCGAAGCGGGTCCTTCTATGCCTCCAAATGCTGGGGCCAAGTGAATTGACTCTGGGTCCAAAGTCAACATTTATGATTGGATGACAATTTATTACACAAAACCGAATAAAAAATTGAAATTCGTATAGGGCTTAAAGAGAATCTCATATAAAACTCAAGACATTCAGGTTTAATATTGGGTTAAAGAGAATTTTATATAACTGAAAGGTTTAGAACTCAATTGATAAATTGCAAAAAGATTTATGACTAAATTGATAAATTTTTAAAAAGTTTAAGAATAAATTGATTGTTGTACAATATGGTTAGAATTTTCTAAAGAATTTTCCTCAATGACGCCAATCGGATCTGTCATTAATAGACGCCAACGTGAGTGCCCGTCCGTAGATGGTGCCGAGTTGCCAAACGGGGCTGCTGACTCACTTCAGAGCTATCCAGCCTTCTAAGCAATGCGATCATGATGGATGGAACTGCATGCACAGTGCTCTCCTTGTTACGCCACGAACATTGCGAGGAGTCCTTCAGTATCTTCTTGTTTCGGAAATACCACATATTTAAAACCTTGATCCCCAACGAAATGATGTCGTCGTCATCTGGACGTCTCCTACCCATTTGCTCCACACTTCTTGTCAAAACATCCGCATAGTTTTAGATGATCTAGTTACATGCGACATATAAATAGATATTTAAGTATACATACACCCGTCAATTAATCGTACTATTTACACCATCTTATTGGCCATCAAATTGAATGTGGATATTTCGACTGAAGGTGTACATTTTAATTTTCTACATCATTTATTAAATTTTATCGTCTTTATAATCTAGAACCACTCAAGTATTCATAAGAAAAATAACCTCCCACCCAACAAGAAACAAGAACCAGGAAACTAAGGGTGCGTTTGGTAATGATTCTCGTTCGGGAATAGATTCGATAAGAAATGATTCTTTTTGATTATGTTCCCGGGAATAATTTTTAAACATTTTAAACCATTTAATAACTGTCCAAAATTCTGATTATGGAATAGAATTGCGTTTGGCACCGTACTCATTGATTCTATTCCAAATCATTTTCTTTTAATTTTAAAATATATATATTTTCATTTTTTTCATTTTTTTCTTTTTCTCCTATTCTTTTTCTTCTTTAAGTGGCCGGTCGCCGACCGGCAATTGGCCGACGAGGGTCGGCGACCTCACCAAAGCATTGCTGGCCCTCGGCGAAGCCGACCCTTGTCAACTAAGCCTTGTTGGTAGCTGGGCAAGGCTCGCCCAGCCTCGCCAAGGCTCTGCCTGGCCATCGACAGGGCTGGGCAAGGCTCACTTGGCCACCAGCGAGGCTCAGCCTCGCCAGGGCTGGGCGAGGCCTACCTAGCCACTGGCGAGCTCGCTGGACCTCACCCTGGCTTGCCGAGCCTCCAGCGAGCTCACCAGACTGGTTGTAGGCGACCTACGGATGGCGGCGATGGGCGACAACCGTGGGATAGCAATAGATGAAGAAGAAGAAAAGAGAATAAGAAGAATAGAAAATGGTGAGATAGCTAGTATAAGTACCTAGAGGGGGGTGAATAGGTGTAAAAATAATTTCTCGAGATAAGAGAGCAATACTAAGCAGACAATAGAAATGAAGTTATCCTTTGGTTAACAAAACAAATTATGATCAAAGTAAAGAGTAGGGAAGAGAAAAATGAACACAAGGTTTATAGTGGTTTGGCTTATTCCAAGCCTACGTCCACTCTTCCGCACCGATGACCACCTACTGGATTCACTATGAACAAAAAGAGTTATTACAGCAAGTCTCTCCCTTGATTCCACGGTGTAGAAACTCTACCACACTTCTTCAAGGTTTCTCAGAATATAGACTCTCTTTTGCGTACACGATTTCGCTCAGTAAATGAATTGACTAAGAACAAAGAGTTTCAGACTTTGGAATTCTTCTATCGTGCACACACTCAAACAACTGGAACATCTTCCTTTTATACCACTTTATGCCATCATACCCGTTGGCATTTACCAAAGGAATTCCTCCAATCTACTCGTTGAACGGAATCAATTAGGAAGATCATTCGAGCTATTAAAGGAACATGTCGATAGCCTAACAATCTTGCTCGCCCATACAATCAGGATCTCGGTTTCCATAAGTAGAACCTTCCAAGTATACTTCGCCAATCATTGGATCCTTAATCTCTGAAACAATAATGATCAGTCAAAGGATTCCGTTATGTCATATCCAGCCAAGAGATCTTCTCCAGTCGATAAGGTCAAATCCTTAATGAAACACCCAGTTCTGGATAACCCTTCTTCGACGGTCTAGAAAGCGTCAATGAGAATAGATTTTGAGTCTTGAGTCTCGGCAATTCGGAGGTCTTCGGACTTTGAATAGAAGAGTCGCAAATCTTCAGACTAGACCGATGGAAACGTTTTGTCGCTTCAAAATACTCCAGGAAGATTTCTCCAACAAAGGGAAGAAGACTTGATTCTTAGATTTGCTCTCGGGAATAAGAATCAATTTTTTTTCTTTTTTTTTTTTTGGTAAAGGTAAGAATATATAAATAGCTATGAACCAAAGTACACAAGATCGGCGCCAAAACTTTCACTCAAAGAGACAACAATTGAATGAATGAATGGGAGCCGATGTGAGAAAAAAACAACCTAACAGGAGGGGCAAGAAGAAGAAAACCAAAAGGCAGACTAACTAAAGCCACACTGGCCAAGACAGAAAGAGCACTGAAACCAGAAATCTTCAAGGCGGTAAGCAAACAGCCGAGCAAATAGTCGAGCGAATAAAGCAACTAGTAATAGGGAGCTGCATAGACGCGGAAGTAGCCCGACAAAGCCCGCAGCAAAACAGAAGAGAAAAGGACCTCCAAGAGCCGAGAGGACACGAGGCTAAGAGTCAGAAAAACCACCGAAGATACAGGAGTCAAAGCCTCAGCAACATTGGAGCCTCTTATTTCTTGGGTTGTTAATCACATTACTGAAGGTGAGCATCTTGTCCCTAACCGTCTTGATGAGGTGGTTCTTCAAAGCTGGTAAGTCCAAGGTCTCCCCCTGGAAAATAATGGCATTTCGCTTTTTCCAAATCAAGTGGCACATGGAACCAAATGAATATCGGGCAATGCTATGATGAAAATCCTTGCTCGAGAGGAATTTGAGGGCCCAAAGTAGATTCTTCGACCGGGATCTATTTCTCCACGACATGTTACATCTTGTAGCCCAAAAGAAAGCAAGACTAGAAGAGATGTGACAGTCGAAGAATAAATGATCAACAGAGTTCGGTTTGGAATTACAAAAAGCACACATGCTACTATCAATTCTACCATAAGAAAGAACCTGGGTGGGTAAGCGGTTTCTGATGATCAGCCACAGGTTGAACTGAAATTTAGGAGCAATCGAATGGTTCCAAATAAGCAATGCCCATGGAACACGATCCTTCTTCCTCCTAATGATATCCCATGCTGAGGCCACCGAGAAGGCGCGAAAAGGGCTTCCAAGCCAGGTGAGCCGATCAGCAGATCGGGAAAGGACCAGAAGAGAGTAACCCCTATCTTCCAAGAGAGTCCTGAGGGTGCCACCATAAGGGGAGAAGAGATCCGCTACTGTGACTTGTCTGGAAAAGCTTGAGCTATCAATGAAGGAATCTGAGAAAATTAAGCTTAGCGGGCCTCTCTGGTACCAATGATTAAACCAAAGGGAAACAAAAAAGCTATCTCCAACTTCCCAAATGAATGATAGTCGAAATCCCTCCTTAGCTGCATGATCTTCCTCCAAGCCCACGAACAAATAGAATGAATACTAGAGACCCAAAAGTTTTTCCTCCTTAAGAAGGTTGTGTGAATTCACTTGCACCACATCGACTCTTTGTCAGTAAAAAGAATCCAAACATACTTGAGCATTGCAGCTTTATTACAATCCCGTAGCCTGCGAATGCCCAAACCTCCCTCCGCCTTGGGAAGACGTACTTCCTCCCAAAAGACCTTAGCCTCGTCGAGGCCAAGAGTGGGCCATTTCCAAAGAAATTGCCTCAATATTTGTTCAATGCGGTTAAGCACCGAACATGGAAGTATAAATACACTGGCCCAATAACTTTGAATGGAGTGAAGAACTAACCTTATCAATTGAAGTCTGCAAGTGAAGGAGAGGAACCGCTGGGCCCAAGATTGGACCCTAGCTGTGATTTGATCAACTAAAGAGATACAGTCTGTTTTGCCAAGTCTCGAAGTGATAATCGGTACCCCTAAATACCTCATAGGAAGCTTCCCTTCCTAGAAACCAAGGGCCAGCTGAATATAGTTTCAAAGAGAAGGGGATCCACCTGTAAGAAAGACTTCACTTTTTGAAGTAGTTGGCAATAAACCACTCCAAGAAGAGAAAGTGTCCAGGCCTCTTTTTAATAAGGAAATTAAGGTCAAATCCACCTGACAGAATAAGAAAATATCATCTGCAAAGAATAGATGGGATAAATTCAATGCTTTGCACCTCCAGTAAAACTTGAAGTCCGGATGCGAGGCGCGAGAGCTAAGCATCCCTGAAAAAACCTCCATCACCAAAGTGAAAAGATATGGAGACATGGGATCCCTCTATCGAAGGCCCCGGCCACTAGGGAAAAAGCCATGTAACTCATCATTAATCGAGATGGAGTATTTGGGGGTACGAACACATATCATCACAAGGTGAGTAATCCAAGCAGGAAATCCATAAGCTAGAAGGGTTAAGTCAATAAAGTCCCAATCAACCGTATCATATGACTTCTTGAAATCTACCTTGATTGCACACTTGGGCAAATGAGGGACCAAGTGGAAGCCCGCAAAAAGTTCTTGGATCAAAAGAATGTTGTTATTTATCCTCCTACCTTTGACGAATGCATTTTGGGATGGACTCACTAAATCCCGGAGCACAAAAGCTAGCCGATTAGCAAGTATCTTGGTAATGACTTTATATAAGGTGTTGCAACAAGCTATAGGTCGAAAGTTGGCGACATTACAAGCATTGGGAATCTTGGGAACCAAAGCTAGGATAGTGTTGCCCGAAGCAAAACAATCTTTAACCGCCTCAAGTACTGACGGGGCAACAGTCTCCCAGCAACTCTTGAAGAATTCAACAGTAAAACCATCAGGTCCAGGGGCCTTGCCTCTAGGGAGGGAGAAGAGTATTCCGAATCTTAGCATCTAGCAGAGGCTGAGAAAGAAACCTGATCTGCTCCGTTCAAAGTGGACTTCTGATGAGCACCTGCACCTCCTGCATCAAAGGCTTCGTGAGGACAACCTGCGATGTAAGGAGGTTGGTAAAATAAGAAATAAAGACTTGTTGCACTCCAATCGGATCCGTGATCAGTGTGCCTGAAGAATCTTTGACCGAGAGAATTCTATTGCGAAGCTGTCTTACGCTAACAAAGTGGTGAAAAAACTTCGTGTTTCCTCCCAAAATGCTAGGCAATCCTAGATTTCTGTACGTAAAAGGATTCCTCTTGACTTCTTAAATCCACAAAGCACCGATGCTGAACCTTCTCCAACTCAGCAAAAGTGATATTGGTCGGGTCTTGATGCAAGGCATGTTAGGTAATCCTCAAGGCATTCCTCGCTTCAGCTGTTCTTGTAGAAATATCCGAGAATGACTCTTTATTTAGCAGCTTGAGACGGCGCTTTAGAGTCTTCAACTTGTTAACAAGCCTGTACATAGATACGCCAACTTCGGGGCTATCCCAAACATGTTTAACAATGGAGTCGAACTTAGGGTGCTTCATCAAAAAATCGAAGAACTTAAAAGGTTTCCTTGAGTGAACCTGGGGTAATACTCTAACCACCATGGGAGTATGGTCGGTGATCCTCGGATTCAAGAAAGAAGCTTCTGAGAAGGAATAGTCAAGTCTCCACTTTGAATTCACCAACACATGATCAATTTTTCTTTGCTTACGATTCTCTCCAGAAGAAGTGGACCAAGTAAATCGAAGTCCAACATACCTCAAATCCTCAAGGTCTGTCTGATCCAAACAGTTGCTGAAATCATCAAAATAGGGAATCCAGGTATTAGAGCCACCGAAACGATCCGACAAGTCCTTGATGGCATTGAAATTGCCAGCCACAGCCAGGTCGAATCCTGCAGCAAATTATTCATCTAGACGAGATCTGTCCAAATGGGACGATGGCGGAGGAAAGTATGCTCCCCATAGATCACAGAGATATAACAAGAAATACTAGTCAAAATGAAAGTCAGGTTACCATGGATTGCCTAGCATTTTGGGAGGAAACATCAAAACTGACCAGAGTTGGGTTCCAACCCACCAAAATCCTCCCACGGGGAGCACTATCATAATTAGCAATCCAGATCCATCCCGACAAAATGGTAGCTGAAATAGACTGAAAGAGCGGCTCTGGGATCTTAGTCTCCAAGAGACCAACAAAACAAAGATTATTGGAAGAGACTAAACTTCTAATTTTAGCCCACCTTAAGGGGTCCATAAGTCCCGGAACATTCCAAAAAACCAAGCAGCATAAAAAAAACAAGAGGTATAGGGAGAAGAGTTACCTCTTCTTGCTAAGCCCACGACAATTCGGAGTCGAAGCAGGCTGAGCAGAAGGGAGATCCGAGCATAATAAGAGGAGTTGGTCTTGAAAGGTAGCTTCTTTAGGTTAGGAGGAACGACTGGGATCAGAGGGCTATTCTCTTCCGAGGAGCTAATATTCAGAGCTACCAGCCACCTCATTTGAACTCACCCTAGTGGATGATGCAGCCAGAGGAGCTGCCTTGCCCGCCAAAGGAATATGATGGCCATTACTCTATTTTGGGGCATTCAAAGGCTGCTGTGATTTTGCATCAGCAGCAGGAGGAATCACCTTCACAGGCTCAACAAGAAGATGGTCCTTCAACTTCAAGGACTGAGTAACTCCACCAGAGGGAGGCAAACCGGACAGACCAGCTTTCAGCATATCAACCTTCTTCTTTTTACCTTTTACTTGTTTCCACCCCACTCCTGCTCTAGGAGGATGCTGAGATGATGACCCCTGATGGAGAATAGGGATAGGGGCTTTAGGCACGGCCAAAGGCAGCGCCTGCTTCCGTCTCTCATTCAAACTACCCACAACAAGTGCAGATGCTTGCTGAGGCGGATCATTCCTCTCTCCCAAGTCTTGAACCGAAATGGAACTAGCAACTTGGGAGTCTTTAGTCGAAGAAGCAGGATTCACAGCACAAAACCGCATATCAGAAGAAGGGTCTTGCTGACCCGTAATATCAGTCGGAACCATGGCAAGAGGTGCCGGGCAAGTGTGGCCAAAAACACCACAGCTCAGGCATGAACTAAGCCTCCACTCGTATTCCACTTCAACAGAACAGGTCTCACCACGGTGTACCACCTCAACAGCTTCACAACAGGGTTGCTTTGCTGATATTTCAATGCAAACACGAGCAAAGACCAGCATGGTCTTTTTCTCGGTTCTCAAATCAACATATAACAGCTTTCCAACCACACTAGCCACCGCACTAATCCCCTAAGAAGACCAGAACGCAGGCGGGAGTTTTTTCAGATGGACCTAAATAGGGACAGCTGAATGGTTTTCCTTCCTAATTTCCAATGATGGTTTCTATTGTTGTAAAGTTAGAGGCACTCTTGCGACCGTTAAAGGCCCTCCTTCCAAAATCTTTCTATGAAAGTCAGCATTCAGGACACGAAAGTAATAAGAACCCTGCCTATTCCCCATTACCTCTAGAATTTTCGGGCCCCAGGCTTTCTTAATAGAGTCTTCCACCAACTTGAAGGGAAGTCTCCTTCCAACGAAGTAGCCAACAAGACATTCAAAGAACTTTGGATCGGCAACATCCAAAATGGTATCGGTTAGCTCAACCACAGGCTTGTTGTTGATGATAGTGGGCGGAATATATTCCAGATCAAAGCCTTTAGTGGCAAGGTTGGCGACACTAGCCCACAAGTGGGATTGAGGAGGTCTCAACTCATTCTGTTGCTTATCTCTTTGCTGGGGTCTTTTTGAAGCAGACCGAGCTCTGCTCCTAGCTCGACGGCCTGCTTGAGTTTGCAGGGGAAGGCCATCTCGCTCAGCCTGGCTTGGTGGAGCTACGGGGGAGCTACCATGGGAGTAGGTCGAAGGACTTCGCCCCCTGGAAGTACCAGCAGCAGATTGATCCGAACAAGGATGCCCGTCCCTGCCAAAAGCGGTTGAGGCCATTTGTCAAACACCTAATGTGCAGCTCTAGCACTAACCAGCTCAGTCCATTAATAGAAGGGAAACAAACTTGGCTAAGCTCCAAGGAGGTGATTCGTGAAGGGGAGGGGTAGAAGCTTGCATGAGAAAAGCCCACCTCCGTTCGAAGCAGTCGACACAATTGCAGCAACAGTGCAGACTTCCAAAGCACAAGCCCAAACGATCACCCGGGCGTCCACGACGAAGCTCGCACCAGTACAACAGAACAGACTCGCCAGCTCGACTAGGGCTGTTCAGATCTTGAAATCTAGCTCAAATTAGAAGAAATCATTCGGTGGAGATGTAGAAGAGGGATAGGAGAAGCTATCCTC
Source organism: Eucalyptus grandis (assembly GCF_016545825.1). NCBI lineage: Eukaryota > Viridiplantae > Streptophyta > Magnoliopsida > Myrtales > Myrtaceae > Eucalyptus > Eucalyptus grandis. The sequence continues at coordinate 32,958,505 of NC_052619.1, forward strand.
CAGAAATCAACCCCAACGGACGCCTGAAACTCTGGGAACAAGCCATGGACCAGAACGTGAACAGTACCAAAAATCGCCTGGAGAGGGAGTTCTTCTTCCTTTTATCTTGTCTATCTTCTCGCCCCAGAATCAATTTTTTTTTTTTTTTATTCTTGATTCTACTCCAAATTTGTTCTCGGGGACAAAAATTTTACCAAACGCAATTCTGTTCCAAAACTATTCCCGGGAACAAAAAATCAGAATCGATTATTATTCGAATGGTTACCAAACAGGGCTAAAGGGAGTATTTCTTGCCACCTCGGTTTCTCCAACCGTGTGTAAACCAATGTTCTGGCCATTTCGCTTCCGAAATTAAGCGGCTTGAATCTTGATGACACTTATCAAAGCTTATCCCTAATTAATTCCTCTTTTCATCTTCTTGATTCTTCCATTCTTCTTCCAAATGTAGTTTTTGGGTCCTTAACTCCAACTTCTCCATTAATTTTCAGATCCGAAATTACCGAAGCTTGAATTTTGATGGCACCTACCAAAGCTTATCACCTAAGTAATTCCTCTTTTCACCTTCATTGACTTTTCCATTTTCTTCTTCTAAATTTAGTTTTGGGGGTCCCCAACTCCAACCTCTCCATTAATTTTCAAATCGGTAGTTCAAATTCCAAAAATAATCGATCCATGCCGGCGAAGTGGTGCATCGAGTAATATCAGACGATGACTGCACGAACGCACGTTTTCTCCGCGATAGAGCGGCTCCAATCCGATGCACGTCACGTATCTCTTTGGGATGTGACCGTTGCTTTCTTGGGCTACTTCGTATTCTCATGCATCGTCGAGAGGCTGACGAACAAGAACGGCCCGATGCTGTGGCCGTTCCTCGAGATCATCCTGTCCTTCCTATTCCGCCAGGACTAGATCTACGACTGGGCGACGCTGGCCTTGGCAAAGGCCGGGGGCACGTTCTGGTACCGCGGCATGGCCTTTGGTGCTGCCCCGGGGGTCATCACGGTCGACCCTGCGAACATCGAGCACATGCTCGGACCTGGTTCAAAAGTAATTATCCGAAGGGCAAGTATTACCGGGAGAGGTTACGCGACTTGCTTGGCGGCGGGATCTTCAGTGCAGATGATGCCGAGTGGAAGGAGCAGCGGTGGCTCACCATGTCGGAGAAGCACTCCTCGTGCTTCGTGCAGCACTCATACGACACCGTGTGGGAGCTCGTCCACCACAAGCTCCTCAAGCTTATGGAGGCAAGGGCCGCCACCCCCGGAGATGATAAGTCACTGCTTGACATCCAGAACGTCCTCCTCCGGTTCACATTCGACAACATCTGCATCACTGCCTTTGGTGTTAACCCGGGCTGCCTAACCGTTGATCTGCCTGAGGTGCGCTTCGTTAGGGCGTTCGAGGAGGCCACCGAGCTAACGCTGATCAAGTTGAGGACATATATTGTAGATAACGGTTGCATCACTTTGTGCTTAATCTAGACCATTTACTTCAAAATTTTATAATGTTTTTAATGTAAAAGATTGTCATTTTAGAAAGCAGCGATCGATATATTTCTCCTTAAAATGACTGATGCATGAATTATTTTCTGTTTAGGTTCTCAGTGCCTCCTTACGTGTGGAAGCCCATGAGGTTTTCTCCCTCGGGCACGAGAGGAGGCTCAAGGAAGCTGTAAGGATTGTGCAAGAGTTCGCCGACAAAACGGTGTCAGACCGCCGGGTGGAGATGAGCAAGCTTGGGAGCTTGAGCGATAGGTCCGATATCCTGTCCCGGCTCATGGAGAACAAGAACCACGACTTCTCCGACAAGTTCCTCGAGGATTTCTGTGTGAGCTTCATCTTAGCCGACCGTGAAACCAGCTCTGTTGCGTTGGCCTGGTTCTTCTGGTTGATATATAAGCACCTGGAAGTAGAAGCCAAAGTGCTCAGTGAGATCAACCGGATTATTCTATGGTGACGCCCTCCGCCGGCTTGGGAAGTGCGTCAGGACGCGGTATTCACACAGGAGGAGTTGACCGACATGGTGTATTTGCAAGCCGCACTATCAGAGTCCCTAGGCTGTACCCGACAATGGAGATGAAGGAGGTCCAAGACGACGACGTGCTTCCCGATGGCACTGAGCTGAAACGGGGTGACCGAGACATGTACTGCATATTCTCGATGGCGCGTGTGGAGGTGCTGTGGGGGAGGGATTGCGAGGAGTTCAGGCCGTAGAGGTGGTTGAGGGAGGATGGGCAGCGGATGGTGTGCGAGAGCCAGTTCAAGTACGTGGTGTTCAATGCCGGTCCGAGGCTGTGCGTGGGGAAGAAGTTCACGTATAAGCAGATGAAGATGGTGATATTGCTAGTATAAACACCTAGAGGGGGTGAATAGGCGCACAAACAATTTTTCTCAAATACGGAAGCAACATATTGAAATACGATCGATGTAGAGAGAGTAAGGAAGAGAAAATCAAACACAGGATTTATAGTGGTTCGGCTTATTCCAAGCCTACGTCCACTCTTCCGCACCGACAGCCCACCGGGCTGGATTTCACTATGATCAAAAGAGAAGTTACAGCACAGCTTTGCCTTGATTCCACAAAGGTGTAGATGTTCTATCACACCTCCTCAAGGTCTCTCACAAATATAGACTCTCTTTTGTATACAAGTATTCGCTCAAAAGATTTATCTAAACAAATAGGAGCTTCAGACTTTGGAATTCTTCTATCGCGCATTCTCCTTAAACAACTAAGAACGTTTTCCTTATATACTCCTTTATGCCATCATACCCGTTGGCACTTTCCAAAGGAATTCCTCCAATCTACCCGTTGGACGGAATCAATTAGGAAGATCGTTCGAGCTATTAAAGGAACGTGTTGATAGCCCATCAATCTGTTCGCCCATACAATCGGGATCTCGGTTTCCATAAATGCGTAACCTTCCAATAATATTTAGACAATCATCGAATCTTCAGTCATTGAATCAATCTTGATCAATCAAAGGATTCGATACGTCTTCTCCAAACCACGAGATCTTCTCCGGATGATAAGGTTAAATCCTGAACAAAACATCTAGTTCGGGATAACCTTTCTTCAACGGATCGTAGCGTCAATGAGGATAGACTTTGAGTCTTGAGTCCGGCTGTCAGGAAGTCTTCGAGACTTTAACCAACGAGTCTGCTGACCTTCGATAGACCGATGGAAACATTTTGTCAACTTCAAAACTCTTCACGAGGATTTCTCCAACAATCTCCCCCTTTTTGATGGTGACAAAACCTTCCCGCAGATTTGGATAACTTTGACCTCGCAAAACATTTCTCAAACACATATGCATATCTTATGGAAATAAATGGCTAATAGAATAACACTAGAATCTGCAACCACGAGAAAATAGGTTAGTCCAATATATGATTTAAGCCATTCATAAGATATCAATATTGATAAATAGAAGCAAGTCAAATCCGGTCAAATCCAAGTCTAGGCGTTCTTATCCGGACACAAAACAAAGTCAAAGTCTGTCAAAAACAAACAAACAGTTAAACACAATCCAACAAACAGTTAAAAAGATTGAAAGTTTTCAAATCATGCATCTCTCCCCCTTTTTGTCATCATTTAAAAAGGATGAGATGAAATCAAGATTGCTTGGGAACGCGGACAAGTGGAAATCTTCCATAGGGCGAACAATGCCTTCCTGACCTCTTAAAGTCTTCCTTCACCGTACAACCTCCTCACTCTTGGCATTGGCCTGATTCGAATAGAGAGGGCTTGCATCTTTTCATTTAATGAACAGGAAGAAGCTTGACCTTCATTCTTCAAGCTTTGAACTTCGCATCCCAAGGCATAAATCCGACCTTTCATCTCCAAGAGAATATCCATGATTCTCGCGAAAATCTGCTCCATTATCGGCCCGAGTACTTGCTTCGCTCGTTCGATGGAGTAAAGACGATGGTGGATCAGCATAATCTCGCAGGTTGGGCGATGAAGCTTCATGACCTTCCTCTGAAAATTGAGATGCATAAACATCTTCTGGGTCTGCAGGCGAGCGACTGACTCCTTCACTTGCATCTGGATGTGAAGACGTCACTCCTTTCTCCTGATCTCCCCCTGTTTCCATGCCTACAGGTGGAGAAGAGATTTCCTCAGGTTCTCCTTCTTCTCTTCTTTCTTCTTCAGATCTTTCTTTCTCTGCTTCTTGCTCTGCTTCTCTTTCTTCTTCTTCCTTCTCCTTTGCTTCTTTCGTCCTTTGTTCTGATTCTTTCTGTGGAACAGGATGACTTAAGTTCTTCAAAGCCATTGCGGAGATGGTGATGTCATCGTCACCATCTTCATCCTCAACGAGGAGAGCTCTTCTTTTCTTTGATGGAGCAGCCATGGGCTCCTTCCCTTTTCTCTTAGCGAAGAAGAGAATTGATGAGATTTGGTAGGAGTCTTCTCCTTGAATTTCTCCAATTCCTTGCTCGGTTCTTCGGACGCATTTTGGTTACCATTTTCAGTCCTACCACCATATGATCGCATGATCGAACACAAAAGATTTGCGGAGGCTGAATATTCAGATGTCTGAATAACTTCGTAACAAGGCTTGGGTAAGGGAGTTGACCTCTGTCCTTCATCACTGCTCTATACATATGAAACATAACAAGTATGAGGGAGAGAAAACTTCTTACCACGAGAGGATGGCATACATCAACTTTGCCTCGAACTTGACACATCAGTTTTGGAAGTTGATTTCGGCCGAAGGCAATTGATCACAATTTTGTGAAGCAAGATGTTGAATGCATTCATCCGTGAGTAAGTGATCTTCTCATCTGTTCTCCTGTCCTTCACCAGTTCAAGTGTAGCCCCAGCAATGGAAACTTTAATCGGTTGATATCTGCCTCTCTCAACTTCTAACACATCTGCCAGCATATCCATATCCACAACATAGTCTTGTTCTTTGACACTGAAGGAAAATCTATTCGCATCTAAAAAGCTAAGATTTGAATAGAAGTAAGCAGTCAATTCAGCATAAGCCTCAGTTGAGTCAGAACAGAACTTTTCAAGTTGAAGATAACTGAACTTTTCCCTCAAGTTCACTTTCACAAAGCATCCAGAAAATCAAAGTCCACACTCCTAGGGTTTATTACCCCACGTTTCAGCAATTTCGAGTACGAGATCCTTTTGTTCCTTTGATCTGAACAAATCTCCCATTTTTCCTTGAATTTCAGCCGCAATACCCATTTTCGGTTGAAATAGACCGAACATTGTCATCATCATTCCCATCTACGTGATTTGGCCCCGATCACGAGGATCACTTGGGATATTCGCAAGGGTTTCCTCGGCCACCCCTTTACGAGCGATTCCCAAACTTTCCATTCTTTTCGAAAAGATATATTCGTTTCCTATATCATTTTTCTTTAACAAAATCATCAACATAGTTCAAATGAGTACGAATTCCTTTTAAAGCACGATATAGCTTGTAGATAAGCGGAAGCTTTGAACTCTTACTGGCCCCTTCCTCGATGATTTCTTCCCGATGAACAACGCCTTGAGGACTAGATGATGGAGAATGACGCTGCTGAGAATGTTGTGGGCTCGGTTGCTGATCCTGGAGAAACTTCATCTTCGCAAGATCAGTGCGTAGGCCCCTCACTCATTCTCTGTGGTCCCCCGCTTGCGATTCTTGACGACTTTCGTGAAGAAGACATCTTTAAGTGTTTGGAAGTTTCTAGCTTGACTTTCCCGAGAAAAAGATGATAACTTTTTGAAGATTTAGAGAAGAAGACAAACGGGAATGGAAGATCGATGCTTTCTAGGGTTTTTGAGAGAGTGAATAGAAAAGTGAAGAGTAATCGATAGTGCTCGTTCGGTTAAAAAGAAGAGTAACCAAACCGTCACAAAGGAAATAAAAATATGCCTTTTCAAAATAACTGTCTTTATCCGCAAAAATAGTTATTTAAAAATAACTTCCCTTTTGAAAATGAATCGATGCAATATTTATGTTAATTAAATATAGCAACAATTTAAACACGATCGATGATCGTACCTTTTCAAGATAAGATTGAGAGAGAAAGACTTACAGTCGAAGGTCGAGCCAAGACAGTAGATAAAGTCTTGTAAGCCTGAGTCTGAAAGTCTTTAGACTTTGATATCCTCATACCTCAAAATGTTGAGTCTGGTCCGTATAGACTCAAATTGATTTTTCTCCAAAGGCTTCGTGAGTATATCGGCCTGATTCTTTGAGTCAACAAATTGAATTGAAACATCTCCATTTTGAACGTGATCTCTAATAAAGTGATGTCGAATTTCTATATGCTTCGCTCTTGAGTGGAGAATTGGATTTTTGGTGAGGTTGATAGCGCTGGTGTTGTCGCAATTAATCTCTGTGCATGAGTCTTCGATTTCAAAATCTCTTAGCTGTTGTTTTATCCATAGAATTTGTGAACAAAGAGCTTCCAAGAGCTACATACTCTGCATCTTACGTTGTTGAAAGAGACACAGTGCTTTGTTTCCTTGAAAACCAAGACACCGTTTGCTGCTTCAAGCAAATCGGCAAGTTCTGAAGTGCTCTTTCTATCAACTCGCAACCGGCTAGATGCGTCTCCGAATATCCCGGAAGTTTAAAGTCTCCTTCTTAGGATACCAAAGACCGATGCTTGATGATGAAGCAACGTATTTTATGATGTGTTTGGCAGCACTGAGATGGGATTCTCTAGGATCTGATTGAAACCTAGCACAAATGCAAACACTCAACAAAATATCAGGTCTAGAGGCAGTAAGATAAAGAAGTGATCCAATAATGCTCTGTACAGCTTTTGATCAACTTTCTTCCTTCTTCATCTTTGTCTATCTTTAAAGAACTTGACATTGGTATGTCGGTCTTTTTGCAATTCTCCAGTCCAAACCTTTTGACAAGATCATTAACATATTTTTCTTGATAAATGAAAGTTCCTTCCTTCAATTGTTTTATTTGAAGACCAAGAAAGAATGTTAATTCTCCCATCATACTCATTTCAAACTCATCGCATAGACTTTGAAAATTTCTTGCCTGAGACTTTCATTGAAGGATCCAAAAATAATATCATCCACATATATTTGAACAAGTAAGAAACTTTTATTTTCCTTCTTGATAAATAAAGTCGTATCTACTTTACCTTTGACAAAACCATTTTGTAATAGGAAATTACTTAACTTTGTCGTACCAAGCCCGAGGTGCTTGCTTTAAACCATACAAAGCCTTTTCAGTCTCAAGGCGAGTCCGGCTTCTTTGGGTCTTCAAACCTGGCGGTTGTTCCACATAAACTTCCTCATGGATAAATCCATTTAGGAAGGCGCTTTTGACGTCCATTTGGAATAACCTGAAATTCTTATAACAAGCAAACGCAAGTAATAGTCGAATAGCTTCTAACCTTGCCACCGGAGCGTAAGTCTCATCATAGTCTATTCCTTCTTCTTGCGTATATCCCTTGGCCACGAGTCTTGCTTTATTTCGTACGACTTTCCCTTTCGTTCATCTTGTTTGAACACCCATTTGGCTCCAATAACAGTTTTCCTTTTGGTTTGGATGTCAATTCCCAAACATCATTTATCTTTGAACTTATCCGAGTTCTTCTTGCATAGCTTCAATCAATTTTTCATCGGATAAAGCTTCTTCTATGCTCTTTGGTTCAATTTCGAAACGAGTGCCACAAACACTAGACTTTTCTCGCCTTTTGGATCTGGTGCGAATTCCTTCATTAATTTCGCCGATTATAAGATCTTTGGGATGACTAGACTTATGCTTCCGGTTACTCGTTGATTTGCACGGTTGATGATCTCTTTCTTTGTTTAGATCTTCACGAACATCTTGAAGCTGGTTTTCAGTCGAGATGCTTCTTGAGTTGTAGACTTTGGAGGGTCAGAGTGGTTCGGACTCTTCTTGATGAGTCGACTTGATTCATCTTGCGTTGAGTCTTGAAATTTGACATTCATTGACTCCTCCACAGTCGGCTCTTCTTGTTATAGACTCTGTAGGCTTTGCTTGAAGTAGAATATCCAAGGAAGATACCTTCATATGATCTTTCTTCAAACTTACCAACTCGATCTTTTGCATTTTTCAAAATAAAACATTTGCAACCAAATACATGAAAGTATGAAACAATAGGCTTCTTTTCTTTGAATAACTCATAAGGGGTTTTCGAAGAATAAATCTTAAGAAAACTCTATTGATGATATAGCAAGTTGTTGAAACGGCTTCGCCCAAAATCGAGAAGAAATTCTACTTTCAATTAAAAGAGTTCTAGCCATTTCTTGAAGAGATCTGTTCTTTCTTTCCACAACTCCATTTTTGAGGAGTATACGGGAGAGGAAAACATATGCTTACGGCCCGAGATTCATCACGGAATTTTTGTAAAATCTTGATTTTCAAATTCACCTCCATGATCTGTTCTTATACTAGAGATAACACAACCTTTTTCATTTTGAACCTTTTTAGCAAAATTTTCAAAATACGAAAAGGTTTCGGACTTACTTGAAAGGAAATATACCCAAGTAAACGGGAGTAATCATCAACAATTACTAGGCAATACTTCTTACCCCAATACTCGAGTTGGTTGGTCGAAGAGATCCATATGCAGCAAGAATGTAGAACATGATTAGTAGAGACATGATTTATTGGCTTAAAAGAATTTTTACCCTTTCCCGAATACATGGAGTGCATGAATCGAGTCTTTTGGTATGGCAATTTTGGTAGACCTCGAACAATAGTTTGCTTTGATGAGATTTTGGCTAATTGCTTCATATTGACATGTCCAAGCTTTTTGTGCCATAAGCTTGCTTCGTCTTGAATTGAGATAAGACATTGCGATTCATTTGGTTTCACATCCAGAAGATAGATGTTTCCATGTCTTCGACCCAGAAAAGATTGAGTAGAGTCTTTCTTGATTCGGAACATGTTCCTTCTTGAAAGGAGATCTTGAAACCGGTATCACACAATTGACTAATCTTGAGAAGATTGTAATTGAGTCATTCCACTAAGGAAACATTACTTATTGTGAGAGTTCCAATTTTCACGGTTCCAAATCCCACAATACTTCCTTTCTTTGTTTCCTCCAAATGAAACTTTTCCACCATTTACTTGAGCAAGCTTTATAAAGCAATTTGAGTCTCTGTCATGTGTCTTGAGCATCCGCTGTCAAGATACCACTTTACCTGTTTCTTGATGGAGACCTGCATTTAACAAAGAGTCTCAAGCTTTCTCAAATTCACTGTCGGAAGTCGATCCCGAGTCTCGATCCAGTCGAGTCGGTGTGCCATCGGACATAGATTGGCATATTCATTATCACTTTCTTCACACTCGGTATCACTCAGTTTCAGCTTTGAGAGCTTTTCGAAATTTTCAGCTTTTCCTTTCTTTTTCTTCAAAAGAGGACGGTTGGGTCCGATGTGTCCCTTTTTCTTGCATTCAAAGCGGACTACATCTTTGTTTGGTTCCTCATCATCAACAGACTTGTCGCTGTCTTTGAAAGCCTTGTTTCTTTGAGTTGAACCTTCTTCCTTTTCGTTTAGTTTTCTGAATCTTCTTATCATGAGAGCAAGCTCCTCATCGTCCATATCTTCTTGAGAATCTGTAACATCGGAATCATCATTTGATTTTAATGCAATGGATTTCTTACCTCTTGGATCTTCATCTTCATTGATCCTTTCCACTTCATAGGACTGAAGAGTTCCAATCGGCTCATCGACAGATAGTGGCATAATTTCTGCGTCTCTCTTATCAAAGTCTTTATGTGATTCCAATCCTTGGAGAGTCACGCGGTAGCTTGTTTACCTTCATGGGATCGAAGTTGGTTGACCTTGATTTTCAAGACCATTTACAATATCGTAAAACGACTAAACATGTCGAGATATTGATTCTCCCGGCTTCATTCGAAGGCTTCGTATTGACGAGAAGAATGTTGATTCTTGTTTCCTTCACTCGATCTGTTCCTTCATAGGTGATATGCAATCTGTCCCAAACTTCTTTTTTGCTGTACCACAAGAAGATATTCTATTATATTCAGTTGGTGATAAAGCACAATATAAGGAATAAATTGCTTTTGCATCGAGTGTCTGTCTCTTGGTTATTTCTTCCGAGACATTCATTTGGATTCTTCAGTTTCTTTTCCTCTTTCGAGACCCGATGCGAGTGGTAGGAGTAATTCCTTTTCTACAACGTCCCATTCCGGAGGATCCTTTGATCGTAGGAAAGCTTTCATCTTGTTCTTCCGGATGTTGTAATCCTTTCCATCAAAGTAAGGTGGTGCGGTATTGCTTTGCCCTTCCATCAGCCACGGTGCTAGCATACTAGCCATGGATCTTTTACTATGAAGTAATACACTTCAAATAAAGTAAGTACAGGCTCACGATACCAATTGATATTGCTAGTATAAACACCTAGAGGGGGTGAATAGGCGCACAAACAATTTTTCTCAAATACGGAAGCAAACCTTGATTGAAATACGATCGATGTAAAGAGAGTAAGGAAGAGAAAATCAAACACAGGATTTATAGTGGTTCGGCTTATTCCAAGCCTACGTCCACTCTTCATGACAGCCCACCGGCTGGATTTCACTATGATCAAAGAGAAGTTACAGCACAGCTTTGCCTTGATTCCACAAAGTGTAGATGTTCTATCACACCTCCTCAAGGTCTCTCACAAATATAGACTCTCTTTTGTATACAAGTATTCGCTCAAAAGATTTATCTAAACAAATAGAGCTTGAGACTTTGGAATTCTTCTATCGCGCATTCTCCTTAAACAACTAAGAACGTTTTCCTTATATACTCCTTTATGCCATCATACCCGTTGGCACTTTCCAAAGGAATTCCTCCAATCTACCCGTTGGACGGAATCAATTAGGAAGATCGTTCGAGCTATTAAAGGAACGTGTTGATAGCCCATCAATCTGTTCGCCCATATAATCGGGATCTCGGTTTCCATAAGCAGAACCTTCCAATAATATTTAGACAATCATCGAATCTTCAGTCATTGAATCAATCTTGATCAATCAAAGGATTACGATACGTCATCTCCAGCCACGAGATCTTCTCCGGATGATAAGGTTAAATCCTGAACAAAACATCTAGTTCGGGATAACCTTTCTTCAACGGATCAGAGACTGTCAATGAGGATAGACTTTGAGTCTTGAGTCTGGCTGTCCGGAAGTCTTCAGACTTTAACCAACAGAGTCTGCTGACCTTGGACTAGGCGATGGAAACGTTTTGTCAACTTCAAAACTCTTCACGAGGATTTCTCCAACAGATGGTAGCAGCATCGGTGCTGTGGAGGTACTCGGTGGTGGTGGCAGAGGGCCACAGGGCGGCGCCCAAGGTCACCACCACCCTCTACATGAAGCACGGGCTGCCAGTGACTCTCCGACCGAGGGTGGCCAGGCCAGGAAGTTCCGAGTAACGATTCCGGCGCGCTTGTGGCGGTGAAGAGTAAATTTTGTAGGGGCCAGAGTTGGTGATGAGGGATTTATTCGGTATGTAGCAGCTTAAAGACATGCGTGAAGAAAACACTCGTCAAGTCATCTTTCATTGATTACTGTCTACTTATGTCGCAAACATAGTAAAAAGAGTGGCCAAGAAATCTTTCAAGAAGCGTTTTTTTTTCCTTTTCTTTTTATATGCATGGTGTGTCATGGCACATTACATGATTATTTATTTGATCGATCATTGAAGGGGAACAAATAGGCATGCGCATCTATCAAATAAATTACAGCCTATACAAGACCATCTTAACAACTCTTACCTAAATAAATTATTTTGCTGACGATAGACACGATATAAGGCCAAATCACATTATTCTTGGTCGGCAGAATAACTTCGCTGTCTCAAGTGAAGTAGAACACGAGGAACTATGCAATATGATACAATTTGAAGGAAGATCCTTAACCCCGTGCGATACTTTCCTTGGTATCTTAATCAATTCTCAACCATCGTCGTAAGTAAATATGCATCAGTGGTTGAGATAGGATGCCCATGAGAATTCCGTGTGAAGTTGTGAATTTTAGCCCTGTCGAAATTCGTTATAGAGGTCCTAAATATTGATAGTCGAGATTTCTTTAACCTGCACGTTTATCTTATTGGTGTGCCAATATATATCGTAACTAATAGTCGGGAATCGACCGAGACATCAATATGGGAAAAAAATTTGTGTTCTGTAACAATTTTAATATAAAGTAGGTAGAATGGTGCTCTATAATTAACGTTACTTAGGTTATTTTGAGTTTGCTAAATTCAGTCGATACACTAGTTAATTAGACCTACCTAAACTCAACCATCAATACGACTCAATTAATGAAGGGTATCGTCACTTTTAGATTAGCGTAGGAGAGCGGTTGAGATGACGGTACACTTTTCTACCACATATTACCAAACATCGTAGCGGAGGATTAGACAAGATTGGCAACATATTTAAGGAGTCTTAATCGCGAAGAGACTCATAGTTATCTTCTCATGTGAAGAACTGCTCCTGGAATGGTTCATCTACATATTATTATAATGTTGTGAAGAAATTAAGTGTTAAAGAGAAAAAAAAAATTCGCCAAAGAAAAAGGAAAAAAAGAGAGGTAAAAGCAAGAAATTACCTACCCATTTTCCACTAAAATGGGCAACAAGTGAAATTCGTCAATTGTAACATAAGTGCAAGAACCGACTTTATCTTCTTTCTTTTCTTTTTAAAATTTTTGAATAAATGTTTCCTTAAATTATTGAAAATTTTGTAAGATGTTCATTTTGTATTTGCTTTTAAGAAAAATATTCATACAATGGTAAAAAGAGTAAAACACTGTTAGAGAATTTTATGTCATCATTTAAGTAGAGTTATTAAACTATGGGAAAAATTCTAAATAAGGGTTTGAAGTGTTTTTATTTTCTCAAATAAGGATATGAAGAGGATATTATTTCAAATAAGGACTTGAAGTGCCATTATTTTCTTAAATAAAGGTTTGAAGTGGCTATGTCGGTTTCAATTAACTGACCCAACTTTAAATAAAGACATGTTCGTCCTTTTTTTTTTTTTTGATTTTTTTCTTTCTATTTTCTATTTTTCCTTTTTTTTCTTTCTTTTTTCATTTTCTAGTTTTCTCTTTCTTCTTCATCGGTGGCTAGCCACCAATGTGCACGAAGAGGATTGGACGAGGGTTGCCTTCCCTCAATTTAGCGAGGGATGGTCTCCCCTTGAGTGAAGCCATCATGTTGGCCACAGGTGAGGGCAGCCCTTGCCAAAGCTAGGTGAGGGTCACCTCACCGTAGTCAGCAAGGGCTTGGGCGAGGTGACCCTTACCAGTGATAGGCAAGGATCGCGACCTCGCCGATACTTGTTGAAAAGAAAAAGAAAAGAAAAGAAAAAGAGAAAAAGAAAAGAAAAAGAAAAAGAATATAAAATTAAAATTTTCTTTCGACGAAAAATTCCCTTGACTGGTTGGAAAATTTAGTCGCCCGGTGATTGGCGAGGTCATGCCCTTACTTAAAACTGTCATAGCCACTTTAGGTTTTATTTGACACAAGATTCACTTCAAGCGGACCCTTATTTGAATTTTCCCTTGAATTATTGGTCTTCTATTCCATGTTCCGTTTCACACAAGCAAAAACCCATTTTTGAAATTTGCTTTCAGAAAGTAGAAATCCAGCACTAATGTTGCTCATTCAAAGGATTTACTATAAACACTACCCGCATAAAATTGGGCACTCTTAGGCACGTTAATTTCATGAAAAATGAATGATTTGCAAAATATTTTCCTAAAAAGCTGATCGTTGATATTGCTTACAAAATTGCTATACCGCTCATTCATTTGCACCTAAAACTGCCAGAATTAAGAGAAGTTCAAAGCAAACTTTTGTGCCACAATAAGTAGAAAACGGTAAATCCTGGCAAACTAAGAGCTCCTAGAAGGGGGAAAGAAAGAAAAGAGGAAAAATGATCACCGTCTCGTCTACGTTGGACGCGTCATGTTTACCAACTCGAACCACTGGCTCGCCGGGTTGCAGGTAGCATCTTCTCTCAAGCATTTGCAAGGACTCGCGATGACGGTCTTAGTACTAAAATCTATGTCCAAGCAAACGGTGACATTACTGCCAACGATGTTGGATGAAAAATGCATTTTGGACTCCGAAATGGTCTTCCATCTAGACCCGTGGTCCGCGCAATTTGTGCTGAGCTTCACCGGCTTCTCCAGCCGATCCGCTTGCATACACAAATCCGTTCCTCTCATCCGGATCGTGTGGTGGCGCGTGTGGGTCCAAGCTTCGGACTCGTTGCATGCGCCCAGTTGCAGCTGTTCCTGCTCTCGTTTCCTTTGGATGCAGAGACCCGTGAGCGGATGAAAAAGAATTCTGCGCGTAGGACTTGATGAAGTTGCACCTGCAATGTCATGGACACAAGAAAGATAAAAGACTGTGATTTACGACATGATCGAAGTGTTGATTAGTCGAGTTCCATTTGAAGAGGGACTTGTGTTTGATTCGGTCTTTCGATTTTCAGTAGATATCGTCACTAAGGAAATCTTTGGGTTTTGATGATTGAACCATAAAAAAAAGATGAACAAAATTAGGAGCGTGTAGTGTTATTATACCTTGAAAAGGGGCTTGAAGGGCAGAGATCCTTTGCAAGAAGCTGGCATTTCGAGGCCCGGAGAAGTCCTTGTTCAGCACCCCGAACGTCTCCTCCATCCCTACGATCCCTTTTCTCAAGTAGTAGCTCCCCACAATCGTCCACAAGGCCCAATCGAAGTCGAGCTTGGCCGCGACTCCGAAGAAGCAGTTGAAGTACCGGTCGTCATTCACGTTTTGTCCGCTCAGTTCTCCTCCAAATTCGCTCACGAAGAGCGGCATTCCCTGGTTTAGTATGAACCCCGCCTTGCTCATCACCTTGTCTGTCGCGTCCTTGCACCGCTCGTTGGCGTTGCCGTCCTCCCAGACTGTCCCGCTCGAGGATGCGTACCAATGCAGCTCGAAAACTAGCTTTCTGGCGAAGCTCACCTTCATCGGTATGTGGCCAAGGAACCATAGGTCGGTGTCGTAATAGAGGCCGGAGGCTATGACGAGCACGTGCGGATTCGCCGAATGCACCACTTCGGCTCCTCTCTCCATGTACCTGGAGTTCATTTTAGGACCGAAATCGAATGTCAAACCTGACGATCATATTAGGTCGAACCAGCGATCCAAAACCCTAACATAATTAGTCGAGTAGTTTATCAACTCGTCCCTTAAATATCTCATGTTTTGCCTCATTTTGCGACGCTCAACATGTGTTCCTTCAATTGAATAATGACCTACTGTAATAGCAACAGAGTCAGTTCAGAAGAAAAAAAAAATCGCACTGAAGCTAAATCCGCAACTTTCTTGACAAATTTACATGGAGTACCTGAGCCAGTCTCGCAGATTTTCTTTAGGACCTCGGAGCTCGTTCCTCAAGCTCATACCGACCACGTTACCGATGCGGCGGATCATTGTGGCCATCCGAGTGAGGCCCTTGATCCAAAGGTTCGGGTCGAAGTACTGGTCGCCAAAGAACCCGTTACCGTCACGGTTGCTGCAACACCAACCGGGCTTGCTAATGTGATTGTCTAGTATGACCATTACATTATTGTCTCCAAGGCTTGTAACAACCGCCTGTAGCATGCAGATTAATCTAACTCACTGACTGGTGTCAATCTATGATGATGAATTGCGAAAATGCAAAGTACAAATCGTACCCGGAAAGCAGCGAGAACAGAAACATCCAGAAGAGACGGATTGTTCTGTCGAATGCCTCCGATATAATCAACCAACCCGAGATCCCGGAACGATTGCGCCACCGACATCGAACCCAGCGAGTCGTTGGTGACCATGAAGAGCGGCCACGTGAGCCTGACGCAGTTGAATCCCATCGAGGCAATCTGCTTCGAGATCCAGTCAACGGGTTTCTTGTCGAGCCCTTCCGCGACCATGGGCTCGAGGTGCGACGCCCAGTTGACGCACGCCAGCTTCACCCGACGCCCCTGCTTATCGACGATCCACCTTGAGTCGGTGTGTAGGCGCCACGGTGCCTTCACGGGCTCGGCGTGTCGAGAGGCCACTAGAGCCCAGAGGGCGATGAAACACAAGTAGGAGGGACGTCGTCTCATGGCGATGGCGAGTTTTCTCTATCGGATGATTGCTTTCTAACTAGCGAGGATTCAAGGGAAGAGAGAGAACCAAGAGCAGGCGACGGAGCTGAAGTAGTGCATGAAACCGATCGGGGTTGTCTTGAAAACGTGCTTTGAAACTGTTCAGATATCCGCTTGCTGCTGCTGATTTTCGAACACGATACAGACATCGGTTAGAACTGTACTGCCTCAAGAGCCACGACACCCGAAAAGGGACTGCGTCAAGGGTTGGATAAATCGGATCGAAGGTTGGAACAGAAGAAAACGAGCCAAGTCTCGAACGACCTTCTCGGAAACAAAAGTCAATGTTGGTTTCGCACGCAAGAACGACGAAATCAAAAGTCGCCGACTGCCGTGGATTGACATTTTTCCTAAACATAGAGAGGTCAAGGTCGCACAGAGCACGTTTCGCGCCTCGAAACCACACCGCATAGTTACTCCGAAAAGAAAGAGAGATGCGGAGCATCGAGCCCAAGCTCCTGCTTGTCGGATGCTTATGGTGTCCATGTAAATTTTGTTAAGCTCCAGAAATATCCGTGCCTCGCTCGATAGGAAAAATTACCATATTAATCCTAAATTTATTGTACGGATACTAATTTAATTCTCAACCTTTTAATTTTGACAATATAGTTCTTTCAGACATTTGCCATTGGAAATTGCTGACGTGGCATTTGGAGTTGTCGGCCGTCTTACGTGGCACGTTGACTTGGACAGTTTTCATTCGAAAATGTTGTCTAATGAGAATCGTTGTGTCAGAAATAGTGGCAATTGGCTAGAATAATTACATAAGAATTTTGTGTAAATGTTTAGGATAATAATGACAAAATTAATAAATTTAGAATTGAACTAATACCCGTAAAATAGGTTTAAAGTTGAATTGTTAATTTTCACTTGCTCAAGCCTAAGATTATATTTGTTATATTTGTCGAAATATTTAACTTTGTGCCGTTGACTTGGTGGGGGAGAAAACGAGCATTTTTCTTGT